>NW_022630996.1:9802598-9803494 GCF_010015895.1 Lontra canadensis
TTGGCTGCATGTTTTTCTCGTTTAGTACTCTGAATATATCATGCCAGCTCTTTCTGGCCTGCCAGGTCTCTGTGGATAAGTCTGCTGCCAATCTAATATTTTTACCATTGTATGTTACAGACTTCTTTTCCCGGGCTGCTTTCAGGATTTTCTCTTTGTCACTAAGACTTGTAAATTTTACTATTAGGTGACGGGGTGTGAACCTATTCTTGTTGATTTTGAGGGGGGTTCTCTGCACCTCCTGGATTTTGATGCTTGTTCCCTTTGCCATATTAGGGAAATTCTCTCCAATAATTCTCTCCAATATACCTTCTGCTCCCCTCTCTCTTTCTTCTTCTTCTGGATTCCCAATTATTCTAATGTTGTTTCGTCTTGTGGTGTCACTTATCTCTCAAATTCTCCCCTCATGGTCCAGTAGCTGTTTGTCCCTCTTTTGCTCAGCTTCTTTATTCTCTGTCATTTGGTCTTCTATATCGCTAATTCTTTCTTCTGCCTCATTTATCCTAGCAGTGAGAGCCTCCATTTTTGATTGCACCTCATTAATAGCTTTTTTGATTTCAACTTGGTTAGGTTTTAGTTCTTTTATTTCTCCAGAAAGGGCTTTTATATCTCCCGAGAGGGTTTCTCTAATATCTTCCATGCCTTTTCAAGCCCGGCTAGAACCTTGAGAATTGTCATTCTGAACTCAAGATCTGACATATTACTAATGTCTGTATTGATTAGGTCCCTAGCCTTTGGTACTGCCTCTTGTTCTTTTTTTTGTGGTGAATTTTTCGGCCTTGTCATTTTGTCCAGATAAGAGTATATGAAGGAGAAAGTAAAATACTAAAAGGGTGGTAACAACCCCAGGAAAATATGCTTTAACCAAATCAGAAGAGATCCTAAATCATGGGGGG
>NW_022630996.1:9803594-9966288 GCF_010015895.1 Lontra canadensis
AAATTAACTGCAAGGCTAAAGAATCATGGGGAGAAAGCCATGAGTTCTGTGCTTTGCTTTCTCCTCCTCTGGAATTCCGCTGCTCTCCTTGGTATTGAACCTGCACTCCTTGGTAGGTGAACTTGGTCCCGGCTGGGTTTCCCGTTCATCTTCTGGGGGAGGGGCCTGTTGTAGTGGTTCTCAAGTGTCTTTGCCCCAGGCGGAGTTGCACCGCCCTTACCCGGGGCCGGGCTGAGTAATCCGCTCGGGTTTGCTTTCGGGAGCTTTTGTTCCCTGAGCACTTTCCGTAGAGTCCAGAGGACGGGAATGAAGATGGCGGCCTCCCAGTCTCTGGCCCGGAGGAGCTGAGAGCTGGGGCCCCACTCCTCAGTGCGCCCTCAGAGAACAGCGCCCAATTACTCCCATCACCCTGGCCTCTGGCTGCGCTCCGAGCTCACCGAGCCTGCGAGCGGTTCAAGGTAACCCCGAGCTGAGAGTCACTCCTCGGCTCTGTCTCTGTAGCCGGCTTCCCCTTTCTAATACCTGCAAGCTCTGCGACACTCAGACACCCCGATCCTTCTGTGACCCTGCGGGACCTGAGGCCACACTGGCCCCGCGTGGGCTTCACCCCGGTTAAGCCTCTGGAGCGATGTCCCTCAGCGGAACAGACTTTTAAAAGTCCTGATTTTGTGCTCCGTTGCTCCGCCGCTTGCCGGGAGCCGGCCCCTTCCCCCGGGGTCTATCTTCCCGTCGCTTTGGATTCACTTCTCCGCCAGTCCTACTTTTCAGAAAGTGGTTGATTTTCTGTTTCTAGAATTGCTGTTCTTCTTCTCTTCGATCTCCCGTTGGATTTGTAGGTGTTTGCAATCTTTAGATAAGCTATCTAGCTGATCTCCCGCAACCTGAAGTAGTCTCAGCTGCTGCTTCTCCGCCATCTTGACCTGACAGGCTCTGGAAGAATTTGTTTCTTTGTCACTATATGACCAAGTGTTCCTAGTTCTGCTGCCTTTTTTTTTTTTCCCCCCTGGAAACTAGCCTCAAGTCTCAGAGGCTAGGGGGTGTTTTCTCATATTTGCTCACTTCATCAAGCCAAGTAGAACCTCTTGCTCCACTCTGCTTGTACCATGACATAATCACAGGAGTTACATATCACCTTTGCCATATAATGTAACCTAACCAAAGGAGTGATATCTCATAACCTTTGCCATATTATATTGGTTAGAAGTGGGTTATAGGTCCTATCCTCATTGTGGGAGTGCTGGAGATAACACAAAGACATGCATACCAGGAGGCAGAAATCACCTGGCGTAATCTTGGGGTCCATCTGCCACATTGTGCCCAAACAATTTGACCTTTGGACTTGTTATAGGAACATTCACAGCAGCATTATTTATAAATGTCAAAAACTATAAATGACCCAACTGTCTGTCAACAGTATAATGTATAAATAAATCATGGTATACTCTAATAATGGAAAATATACACCAATGAAAAAATAAACCAATTCTTCACTCAAAAATATGGCTAAATATCTCAGACAAAATGATGAGCCAAAGACACAAGACACATGGTATAATTTCATGTACATACAATTCAAAAGGAAAAAAAATAGTTACAGAAATAAAATCAAAATTTTATAGAAATTTAAAAATTTAAAATTTATAGAAATAAAGTTGTGGTTTTTATGGAGAATGACTGGGAATGGCCATAAAAGAGGCTTCTGAGGTGGGAGAAATGTTTATATCTTGGTCTGAGTGTTGGTTATATGGATGTGTACACCTTGCAAAAATGGTGGGGCACCTGGGTGGCTCAGTGCATTAAGCCTCTGTCTTCAGCTCAGTTCGGGAACTCAGGGTCCTGGGATCGAGGCCTGCATCGGGCTCTCTGCTCGGCAGGGATCCTCTTTCCCCTCTCTGTCTCTGCCTGCCTCTCTGCCTACTTGTGATTCTGTCAAATAAATAAATAAAATCTTTTAAAAAATGTATCAAGCTCTATGCTTAGATTTGTGTATTTACTATGTATTTCCTATGCTTCAATATAAAATGTCTCCAAATCTCTCAATTATTTTAAGTCCCTATACAAAAACATCAACCATTTCTGATTCTTTTTTTCATCTCTTTTAAGACTTGGTTTTCATATTGTTCTAAGAGGTAGGCACTATGCTGTCAACAGTACTTTGCAAATGAGGAAATCCACAGATGTAAAAAGAATTTGCCCCAGGACACAAGTTGGAAGCGGATACACAGGAGTTTGAAGAGGAATTCTGCAAGTCTGTTCTTCTAATGGTGCTGCAACAGCAATGATAAAAGCACTTGCATCTAGGAGAGTTGAAGGCCAGCATCAGAGCACAGCAGTGCAGTGGGAGATGAGGCTGGCATGGTAGCAGGGATGACAGTGTTGTTCCACAAATGACGTTTTGGACTTGAATAAATGGGGAGCCATAAAAACACTTTAAGGTATTGAGTCATGATACGATTTTTATTTAGAAAGATTATTTTTAGCAACAACTGGGGTAGGAGGTAGTGACACTACTAAAGTAATAGTCTGGGCAAGAAATAATTAAGACCACTTGCAATAAAGCAGTGAGGATAGAGATGAAGAAGAGCTTACAGTTGTGGGCAGCTTTACCTGGAACCTGGTAGAAACAGGTATTTTTAAATCCTACTTAAGACAAATGAATCCGAAACCTTAGCAGTACAGCCCAGAAATCTGGGTCTTTGCCTGACCTTCAGGTCATTCAGATTCACACAGAAGTTTGCGGACCACAGGCCTAGATCAATAGTTGTTGTTGTTGTTGTTGTTTTTGTTCTGTTTTAAAGATTTTTATTTATTTATTTGACAGAGATCACAAGTAGTAAAAAATAGGAGAGAGTCAGGCAGAGAGAGAGAAAGGAAAGCAGGCTCCCTGCTAGGCAGAGAGGCTGACATGGGGCTCAATCCCAGGACCCTGAGATTATGACCTGAGGCAAAGGCAGAGTTCTAACGAACTGAGCCACCCAGGCGCCCCTAGGTCATTAGTTTTTAATCCAGAGTCCACAACAGACTCACTGGGCAGGTCTTCAAGATTCATTTTCCCTCCACTTACCCATTCTAATTTAGTTAGTCTGGTGCAGCGCTCCAGCATGTGTATATATATTTTTTTGAAAGGTCCCCAGAGAATGCTGTTACACCCCCTGATTAAGAACAACTAGAACAAAACTGGAATCTGACCTGGTTCTGTATTCCTCCACTAGTGAATACTTGCCCACCTTTCCCAGAGTGTCCCCTGCTTCAGCAAACGGAGAGTCATGTCAGCACTAATGTCTGCACCTGAGATTGTCTCTAAGTCTAAACTTTTACCTGGGGGTGTCCTTTTGTGTCTGCCTATGTGCCCAGGGATGATCCTGTCCTCTGATTCACATGCCATATGACCTTTGGATGTTTGTGGCCCATGCAGCGAATAAAAACAGGAAGAGTGGCACATCTACTAAATGTTTACTTCTGAAATGTATCAGATAATGGTTTCAGAGTGAATGATTCAGTCTCTAATAATAACACTCTATTAACTAATGAATCCAATTTAATCTGAATTCATGCAAATATTCAAACAGTTTTATACTTGTCAGTACTGAAATTTAAAAAGCAAACAAACCAGCAACAGAAGCATGGCAGGCAGCTGTAAAAAGCGTAGCTCCAGAGTGGCCTCATTTCATACCTGTCCCCTTCCATCACCGGATTCATCTTTCAGGGCTTCCTTCGGCCATCTGAGTCTCTTTCCTCTAGGCATACACCCCTGTCTGCTCTTGAAACATGCCGATATAACTACCCATGCAGACATTCCCTTTGGTTGTTGAGAATTTCAGAAACCCTACTAAATCTGGGGCATATTCTTCTTCCTCAGAAGCTCTCCGGAATTTTTGGCATAAAGTCCAAACACCTCAAAGGCTTAGAATAGGGTGACCGTGTTATTTATCCTCCAGTCCAAATGATTTGAGAATGAAAAGGGGGTGCTAATGATAGAGTTGGAGAACAGGGTACACCGGACAGTCTTGCCAATAGGGATCTCTATCAGCCTCCACACGGGGCAATCCATGATCTGGCCCCTTGTCACATAACCAGCACTTCATTAATGTCTACCTTGTATCAGGCGAGACACATACACTCTTTCCCATCACTACAAAAGTTGGACAATGCTTTGTTACCATTATTTCACCTATGAGGTAAAAAATCCAAGAGCTTGCAGAACCTCTTACAAACAGAGGCAGAATCAGAAATCAGAATCTGATCTGTTTGGCTTCTGTGTCTAAACTTTTCCTCAGATGGATGCTTTCCTTAACAACCAATAACTTTCTAAAATAGAATAAAAGAGGATTATTCAAACCCCTATGTATACCAAAGCCTGTTTCTCAAAAGTGCCTATATAGCTGTTTTCCTGAAGAAAAAATCATTTATAACAAAGCTCAAAACACATTTGGATAGAAGTGTATAAAGTAAAAAATAGGAGTTCTCCCCTGCTGCTACTCTCGACTAACACAGTCACCTTCTCAGAGGTAAATGTCGTTGGCAAAATCCCATTTATACTTCCAATAATTTTTAAGATGAAAACAGAAATGTGGGTTTCTCTCTTTTCCCACTTCACTTGGGATGTACCATGTGAAGAACTTTCTGAGTGCTTAAGAAATCTAGACAAAGATACAAACTACTTCTGCATATAAATCTGCTGACAAACAAGAAAGTTCACATTAATTCTTTAAAGATGAAAGGACACTTAGCAATTAACTTAGGACAGTTGAAGAAACAACATACATTTCATGCTTAGTAAATTTTGTCCTGAGGTTGGCAGCTTCATAGGGTTCAAACTATAATCACCAAAGTCTGCTCCATTAGGTAGAAGTTGAAATATATATTTTTGACTCCTGGACGAGGGTGACCAGGAAGCCCCAACTCCACCATGAATAACCTGGGTCATCACATTACTATTCACTATATCACACTATTATTAATACCATTATTATTTCTGACTGGCAGATGCACACCTTCTTGCTATGTTTTTACATGGGAACAAACCCTTTTATGTCTCCCCTTAGAAGATGATCTCCCCACCTAACCATCATGACTTTATCTGAACTTAATTACTTCCCAAAGGCCCCATCTCCACAGACCGTTTCACTGGGGGTTAGGGAATCGACCTGTGAACTTGGGAGAGAGCAGCACAGTTCAGTCCATAGTAGTGTGCTCAGCTCAGTCCTTTTCCTGATCTTGGGAGTGAGCCTGCCCACCAAAATCATAAGTCTTTTGTTTCTTCATGCTATAATCCTCCTGCACCAGGTGGGATAACTTGCCTGATTCTTGAGTTTGGTATTAATTCCATTTGGCTCATAAACCTAAAGCTAGGCCCTTCATCCTGGTCTTTAGCTCCCATAAAGGTGATATTCTGGCCATATTTCCAGAATTAACCAACACCACCAATTCACCCTTCCTCCAACACATATAAGGTGGTGAATGTCTTCAGCCATATGCTCCAACTGAGCATTTAGGTTCTTTGAGGGTATTTTCCCCTCCCTATGAGTACATTCTCACACCTCTCTCTCTCTCTCTCTCTCTCTCTGTGTGTGTGTGTGTGTGTGTGTGTGTGTGTGTGTGTGTGTGTTGGAGAGAAAATTGGTGGGAATGGTTCATCCCAGAGTTCATCCATAACTGTACTTGGCTAGTACTCTGCACACACACTACTACTGGCACACTCATGGGCAGCAGTCCCACAGTGTAGCACGAACTTGCTTTTCATGTAATACATCCTCCACAACACATGCCTCTGTAGCAATGAAAGACTCTGTGCATGACTCACCAATATTCAGGGGGAAGGTCACAGGCCGAAAAACTGAGTAAATAAGGCACATCCTTCAAAGAAAGGACACAGCTGCCAAGAGGAATATGAAGGGTCAATCCCATCAGTAAGGATGCATTCAATCAAAAGTCACAGAAAAACCTTCACTCAACAGCTTAATAAATTAAGAAATATTTTTATATCAAATAATAAGATGGGGGGACAGCTCCAGGATTGAATAATTCCAGCAGTTCATTTGAATATCAAGAACTCTGGATCTCTTTTTCTGCAACCTCTCTGGTATACCCACCACAGTAGTCTCTTTCATGATCAACAAGTGGTTACCATGCTCCAAGCATCTCATCCATCCAGACATGACAAGATTCAGTGGGAAAGAGGGGCACATCTTCTCCTGTGTATCCTTTTTAAAAAACAAAAACTCTTTCACCCAAAGTCCCTCAGCCAACTTCTTACATTTCAGAAGCCAGGACACCCTCATGTTCCCCTCCCTGAACCTTCCAGTGAAAAAAGGTAATGAAATTAGTACAGTTCACTTAGGCAAATCAACTTCTATACCTGAGATACAATGGAAAGTCAGGATCTGACCAGCAGGAAGGAGGAAAGCCTATTGGATTGGTAACCAGTAGTGTCTCTTACATTTCCCAGTCATGATGGATGGATAATGTAAGAATATATTGATTTTGGTAGAATGGTGGCTAACTTCTAATCCCCCACCCTACCTCCTCTCCCCTCATGTGTGCCTCGGGACTTCAAGGTAGATTGGAGACAAGGACTAAAAAACATTTGGGATGTTATCGACTGCATCAACATATTGAGATAGGAAGGCAGTGATCACATTTAATTAAATTATGTAAATCCTTTCCCAAATGGCTGGTGCTCTTGTTTCCTTTCATAAATGGATAAAATGAACAAATAAATTATAGGACTACTCAGATTTCCTTGGGAGCTGTCGCAGGGTCCTTGCCAATGAACATGGAGAGGCAGATATAGAGCATTGACTTTAATAGAATTTCAGTAAGACAGTGGCCCGGCCAGCCTATACTGAGATTTAAATTAGATGTGCTGCTGCCAACACAAGAGAAAATCAGTTTGCTGTTCTGACAGCTCCTTTGCTGCAACCATTTATGTAGAATATACACAATTATTCAAGAAATGTTGGCGGTGATGTTATTCATATTAATTAGATAAGAGCCATCTGATGATGCTAAAATATATCCTATTTTCAGCTAACAATTAAAGACTATTGCATAATAATCAGGTTCTTGAAACATTTCCTTAAACATTTCAATTCCCATTGACCATATTAATTACATTTAAGTTATAATAAAAATATCTGATGTTCCTGCCTTTTTTTTTAGCTACGATGTTAGGAGCCAATTTATAGATTGCCTAAAAGATAAAGGTGACGGGTTTCTAGGTAGCGCTTATGGTGTGTGGAAGGCAGAGTGATATGGTGTAAAAGTAAGATTTCAGGAGAGAAGATTGACTTCAGGTTTCATCTTTGCTGCTCAACTCTTCCTTACATGGGTCCATCAATTACTTCCAAACTGCTCGCCTATAAAGTGGGTATAATCTATTGTGTAGGTTATAAGACACTCTGTGCAGTTCCTGGCACATAATAGGTACTTGGGGATAATAGATATTAGCATTTATAATGGGTTTAAGAGCACTTACATACACTTGTGTACTAAGCTAAGTAATCTAAATGTAGAAAAACAGGTAGCATCAACATTATTTTTACATCCATATGAACTAAATTTTCTAAATTGGCAAGAATTTAGACCACACATTCAAAAGATCAAACTTAGAATCTCTTGTGATGGTTAATTTTATACATCAACCTGGCTAGACCACAATGCCTAGATATGTGCTCAAACATTATTCTGGATATTTCCATAAGGATGTTTTTAGATGAGGTTAACATTTAAATCAGTGGACTTTGAGTAAAGCAGATTGCCCAGCAAAATGTAGGTGGGCTTCATCTAATCAGTTAAAGGCCTGAATAGAACAAAAGACTGAGGTCTTTGAGCAAGAGGGAATTCTGCCAATGCATGACCCTCAGACTTGATCTGCAGTATCAGCTCTTCTTGGGTCTTCAGTCCACCAACTCACCCCTCAGACTTTGAACTTGGCTACTTCCATAATCACCTGAGTCAAATCCTTAAAATAAATCTGTTCTACATATAAACACATCTCATTGGGTCTGTTCCTCCAGAACCTTTACTAATATACATCCTCAGGCCAAAAAAATCCTATTCTGTTAGACCAAGACAACACTTAACAATGTACTATTAGCATCATGGTCCCTCATACTAGTTCTGCTAGGTTCTGCTCCTACCAGTTATATTCCTTGACAGTGGATAAAAGACAAAGTAAATTCTGTGTACCTTCCATGGGAACCAGTCATAACCTCCAAGTTTCATGAATTCCCTTAAAAAGGAAAATTTAGTCTTTGCAATACCAGATGTTTATAGCTCTATTTACTAATTTCCCCAAAATATATATCTAAATTAAAATATCCACTCATTTTCTCTCTACTTCAGAATTCATTTAGGCTTCCTTGTCAAAATGTACTGTCCCAACCTCTTAGGTTCTCCATTGTCTCCTGCCCTCTATCTACTGTCTCTCTGTCTATCTATCTATCTTCTGGTGTATGCCAGGGGCTGTTTCTATTAGTTTTTTTTTTTTTTAAACTTTCTTTCTTTCTTTTTTTCTTTCTTTCTTTCTACTTATTTTAGAGAGAGAAAGAGAGAGCATGAACAGGGGAGGGGCAGGGAGAAAATCTCAAGCAGAATCCCTGGTGTGCTTGGAGCCCAACATGGGGTAGATCTCATGACCCTGAGATTATGACTGGAGCCAAAACCAAGAGTCAGGTGCTCAACCAACTGAGCCATCCAGACTGCCCAAAGTTTTTCTTTCCTAAGGAAGAGAGGAACTCGAATAGAGTAGAGAGCCCAGATATGGACACTCAAGTCTATGGTCAAATAATTTTCGACAAAGCAGGAAAAAATATACAGTGGAGAAAAGACAGTTTCTTCAATAAATGGTGCTGGGAAAACTGGACAGCTATGTATAGAAGAATGAAACTCAACCATTCTCCTATACCATACACAAAAATAAACTCAAAATGGATAAAAGACCTCAATGTGAGGCAGGAATCTATCAAAACCCTAGAGGAGAACATAGGCAGTAACCTCTTCCACATCGGACACCATAACTTCTTTTACGCCATGTCACCAAAGGCAAAAGAAACAAAAGTGAAAATGAACTTTAGGGACTTCATCAAGATCAAAAGCATCTGCACAGCAAAGGAAACAAGTCAACAAAACAAAGAGGCAACACACGGAATGGGAGAAGATATTCACAAACGACACTAGAGACAAAGGCTGATATCCAAGATCTATAAAGAACTCTCAAACTCAACACACATAAGACAGATAATCATGTCAAAAAATGGGCAGAAGACATGAACAGAAACTTCTCCAAAGAAGACATACAAATGGCTAACAGACACATGAAAAAATGTTCATCATCATTAGCCATCAAGGAGATTCAAATCAAAACCACATTGAGATACCACCTTACACCAGTTAGAATGGCCAAAATTAACAAGACAGTAAGCAATGTGTGTTGGAGAGGATGTGGAGAAAGGGGAACCCTCTTACACTGTTGGTGGGAATACAAGTTGGTGCAGCCACTTTGGAAAACAGTGTGGAAATTCCTTAAGAAATTAAAATTAGAGCTTCCCTATGACTGTGCAGTACTACTGGATATTTACCCCAAAGATACAGATGTAGTGAAAAGAAGGGCCATCTGTATCCCAATGTTCATAGCAGCAATGACCACAGTTGCCAAATTGTGGAAAGAACCAAGAAGCCCTTCAACAGACAAATAGTTAAAGAAGATATGGTCCATATATATAATGGAATATTACGCAGTCATCAGAAAAGAAGAATACCCAACATTTGTATCAACATGGATGGGACTGGAAGAGATTATGCTGAGTGAAATAAGTCAAGCAGAGAGAGTCAATTATCATATGGTTTCACTTACTTATGGAGCATAAGGAATAACATGGAGGACATTGGGAGATGGAGAGAAGTGAGTTGGGGGAGGGGGAGACAAACCCTGAGAGACTGTGGACTCTGAGAAACAAACTGAGGGTTCTGGAGGGGAGGAGGGTGGGGGGTTGGGTGAACCTGATTGTGGGTATTATGGAGGACACATATCGCATGGAGCACTGGGTGTGGTGCATAAACAATAAATTTTGGAACATTGAAAAAAATAAATTTTAAAAATAAAAATAAAAAAAGAAGAATGTGTCTGTAATTTCTAATGACAAAAGTGGGTACATTTATATAACCCTTAAAGACAGTAATACCTACTCTTTTGGAAGTAGTCTATAGCATAGCAAAATAAAATTTATGAAGTTAAATTGGGTTATTTCACTGAAAAGACAGACCAGGGAAAAAATGGTTATTTTTTCCTTCTTATTCCAGGGAAGAAGCTAAAGGGCTTAATGTTTATCTAGTCCTGGAAGTTTATCTTTTTGAACTCAGTTTATGTCCATAAAAACCCAATGCATAGTAAAACTGTGTATCCTGGCTAGCGTAACGGTGATAAAATGCAATTCAGATGGAGACAAATGCAGAGAAGGGTCAACGGTCAGCTGCACTTTGAACTGGTTTTCAAACTGTGGAACTACAAGCCTCTGTGATAACCAGGCCACCTGTGTATTAACAAGGTCCCTTGATCTTGGTATTTTCCATTGAATCCTCTGTAGGCTAAACTCCATGAAATAGTCTTTTATTTGGGAATAACACATTTGTGTTCCACTTTACCAGTAAGGATGAACATAGACACTCATGCAAGACCACAAAAACCCCATTTTGAAATATCTATCAGACAAAACTACTCAAGGTGTGGACTTGGGGAACTATCTCTCGGACCATCTGAAATGTATCAACTGTTTAGGTATTAGCTTTGGGGGTTATTAATACCATATTAACATGTTGAAAATAGTGTAAATACTCCTATTCCCAAGTTTTGAGGAAAAAAAAATACTTGCAGCAGGCAAAATTTTAAAGATGTTCCCCCAAGATTCTGTCTCCTGGTTATTCAAACACTGTCTAGGTAGGGCTGTGAAGGGGTTTGCAAATGTAATTGAGGTTACAGATTAAATTAGGGAGAGAAACCTGTCTTATCTGGGGGGAGCCCAATCTAATTACTTGACCCCTTAAAGCAGAGGAGTTTCTCCAGCTAGAGGCAGAGGAGAGCTGGGGTAGAAGAGATGAGTCAGAGACACTCAAGAAGAGTCTCAAGGAGTTGCAGTCATTCTCCAGAAGCCGAGAATGACCCCCAGGCAACAGCCGACAAGCCAACCGGGACCTCATTCCTACAACCTGAATGAGTCTGGAATCAGGTTTTCTCCCAAAGCCTCCTGACAAAAGCCTAGAGCATTGAGAACCTTGATTTCAGTCCTATGGGACCTGCAGTACAGCTCTTTGAGTCCCCGGATTCTTGACCTACAGAACTGTGAAACAATAAATCTGCATGACTTTAGCTTCCAAGTTTGTGTCTTCCACTCCCTCCATTCATTCTCTCTTGTCCAGAGTAGCAAATGCAGTGTTCCAAGGATCCACAAGAGGGTCAGTCTTTGCTTTGCAGATGTATCTTACAAATTTTAATTAGCCAAGAAAAATTATCCAAATTAGTATTTTTCCTTAATAGGAGATTGGTGAAAGATTATGGTGAATAATCTTTCACTTCAATAATCTTTCACCAATAATAGACTGGTGAAAGAAATAAGTGCTCATTTATATTGAGAAGGTGCAGCTCCAAATTCTCACTCTGCCACTTACTAGTTTCTAAGAGTTTGGACACAACTTAATCCCTTATAACTTACTTACCACATGGGAAAAAGGGGAAAAATATACCTACATCACAGTGTCATTGTGAGCATTAAAAATAGTTTTTTAAAATGTATCCCTTATTTATGAATGATTTTTAAAGATTTTTTTTTTTTATTTGACAGAGATCACAAGCAGGCAGAGAGAGACAGAGGAGGAAACAGGCTCCCTTCTGAGCAGAGAGCCCTATGCAGGGCTCGACCCCAGGACCCCAGGACCCCAGGATCATGACTGCAGCCGAAGGCAGAGGCTATCACCCACTGAGCCACCCAGGTGCCCCTATGAATGACTTTTAAATGGTTTTTAAAGAGACAAAAGGATAAGACTCTATTACCTAAATTCATCATTTTGTTTTTACGGAGACATTTATTGTAAAACAAAAAATAAGAAAAACAGGATGAGACAGATCTTTAAAAAAAAAACAAAAGAAAGAAAGAAGATAAAAGCATAATTGGACATCTTAGAATAGTTCCTCTTAATAGTTTGGAGTATATTTCCTTCCAGACATTCAATTTTTGCATCATATAATGCATATGTAATAAATTATGTGCATTATAGTATTGCAGGAAAACTTAATCATGGTTTTTCTTTATTTTTACCACTATAAAAAGGTGAGGAAGAATGAGAATGGCTTCACTTTTTCTTTTCCAGGGAAATCAGAAATTGAGTTTCACAGATTCCATTTGCCGACCTGTGACTTCTCTTCCAATCTCCTAAGGAGAGAAATTTTCCCTTGAAAAGGAAGAGAGGGTCCCCTCGGTCCCTTGTGATGGGGCTCCTCCTAGACAGTGAAGAACGAGGCTTGGCACCCAGGACTGCAATGCCTGCTCGGAAGGTCTGAACCAGGTCCTGTAAACATCTTACTCTAAAACTAACAAACAAACAAACACACACACAACCCTGGTGACAATGTCAGATTACCTGCCACCTATAAACAGCAGTGGAATTTTAAAATGTGGCATTTCTTATGTCCGGAGAGTGGAGGAAAAAAATCTTACTCATGTAATAGTTTCATAAAAATGCTATAACCTGCTTTTTTTCATTGGATATCAACATTTTTCAAGCCAGTAAACAGAAAGGTATGAAATCATTTTAATAGCTGCACATTCTTTTGGATAGATGTTCCATAATTTTTTATTAATAACATATTTTTGGACATTTCATTTAAATCCAAATTTTCATTCTTGTAAACAACTATGCTGTCAAGCTTCATTGTCTTTAACATAATGAAAAAAATACATCAAGGTGACCTGCGCTTTACAAAGACCAAAGCCGGGAAACGGAGAGGCATGACTGACGGAAGTCACAGCGAGGCCACTTACCTGCATCGCAGTGAAGAATGGGAGGTCTTTACCTTAGGTCTGTCACTGACATGTGGTCTCATCCAGCTTTGTCATATCTCATTCTCCGTGACTTATTTTTCAGGGCTTTTTAGTTTGGTTTTCTCAAAGAGGTGGCATCTTGAGAGCAAGACAACAAATGCATCACTTTTCATAGACTCAGGCTTTCTCCAGTGCTCAGCAAAGAGTAAGTGTATAAACCTATAGAATGACGACTACAATTACACAGGTTTTCCCCACTGTCCAGAAGGAGAGTGCACCTATGAAAACCTCTGTAGGCTGAAATGGCATAAAGCAAAGAGGCCATTGCCATTTATGTCTATGGAAAAAACTTTGAGCATTCCTAGACTCCAAAATCGCCCTTCTTAAGCTTTTCTGATATCTTAGTATACATCTTGTTAGCGGATGGACATGAGAACCTGAGATAAAGCAGGCGCTCACAGACACGGTTCACAGCTCCAGGGGCTTGATGCTGAGAAGCTGGGAGGCTTTCCTGGGGAGGGGCGCGGTGGGATGGCCTCACTGTGCAGGGTATGCGCTGCCTCTATGTGGGCTAACCGAACTCTGTTTTTGCTTTTTATCTTTTTCCGTGAAAGAAAAAGTCCTCTTCAGGTTTCTTTTGATTAGCGAAAACAGGTGCTAATGTAGGTCCTTCATAAAAGCAAAGTGACGATGGAATATTACTCAGCCATCAGAAAGGATGAATGCCCACCCTTTGCGCCAATATGGATGGCACTGGAGGGGATTGTGCTGAGTGAAATAAGTCAGGCAGAGAAAGTCAATCATCATAGGGTTTCAGTCTTATGTGGAATGTAAGAAATAGCACAGAGGAACATAGGGGAAGGGAGGGAAAACTGAGTGGAAGAAATCAGAGAGGGAGACAAATCAAATGAAATTCTTGACTCTGGGAAACAAACTGAGGGTTTCAGAGGGGAGGGGAGGTGGAGGGGGAGGATAACAGGGTGATGGGTATTAAGGAGGGCACATGTAGTGATGAGCACAGGGTATTATACACAACTAATGAATCATTAAATACTATAATAAAAACTAAAGATGTACTATATTGGATAAACAAACACAATAAAAATAAATAAATAAATAAATAAATAAATAAATAAATTTAAAAATAAATAAATAAATAAAGCAAGGGATACCTGCATGTGTTTTGTTGGCTAAACCCATGTTAAGATGAAGGGATTGCTTTATATTTTATTTATTTTTTTGAATTAACATATAATGTATTGTTTCTTTCAGGAGTACAGGCCTGCGATTCATCAGTCCTACACAGTACACAGCACTCACCATAGCACATACTCTCCCCAGTGTCCATCACCCAGCTACACCATCCCTCCCTTCCCCCTCCCCTCCAGAAACTCTCTGTTTCCTGAGATTAAGAGTCTCTTATGGTTTGTCTCCCTCTATGGTTTCATCTTGTTTCATTGTTTCCTCCCTTCCCCGATGATCCTCTGTCTTATTTCTCAAATTACTCATATCAGTGAGATCATATGATATGTGTCTTTCTCTGGTTGACTTCTTTCACTCAGCATAATACCCTCTAGTTCCATCTATGTCATTGGAAATGGCAGGATTTCAGTTTTTTGATGACCGCATAATATTCCATTGTATATATCTACCACATCTTCTTTATCCATTCATCTGTTGATGGACATCTAGGTTCTTTCCATAGTTTGGCTATTGTGGGCATGGCTGCTATAAACATTCGGGTGCACATGCCCCTTCGGATCACTACATTTGTATCTTTAGGGTAAATACCCAGTAGTGCAATTGCTGGGTCATAGGGTAGCTCTATTTTCAACTTTATGAGGAACCTCCATGCTGTTTTCCAGAGTGGCTGCACCAGCTTGCAGTCCCACCAACAGTGTAGGAGGGTTCCCCTTTCTCCGCATCCTCGCCAGCATCTGTCATTTCCTGATTGATTTGTTAATTTTAGCCATTCTGTCTGGTGTGAGGTGGTATCTCATTGAGGTTTTGATTTGTGTTCCCTGATGCCAAGCAATGTTGAGCACTTTTTCATATATCTGTTGGCCATTTGGATTAGACTTACCTTTAAAATGGTATTATGACTTGGCTCTCCCAAGACCACAAACCAGTGATGCTTCAGTGCTCCTCCCAATATCTAAGAGATGATTCTGTGACACGTGTTTTGCCAACTGCAGTTTATCAAGGCAGCTAGGGTACAAATGGACATTCTAGCGCCAGCAATGATGTATACTTTGGCTCAGGAGGCTGTATATCTGGGTTTTTAAAAATTCTTCTCCTTCTCTTTCCCCAATAAATTCAATAAATACATGTGATATAATGTGATAGGCTCATGGTTTACTATATTTTATTATTCAAACATTTTTGTTTTATGTATTATCAGTTCCAAGTGGTTGATTTATATGAAAGTGGTTACTTATATGAAAGTATGTCTCCAAGCAGAAACTTCATATACATTTAAATAAGTCTCCATGTTGAGCAAAAAATTATTTGGAGGAGGGAAATTCCATGTATTGAATATGGGCAACAGTGTGTTGATACAGGGCCAAAGCAAATCAATGAAATATTTCATCCCATTGTTTGCTGGTCAGATGTGGTCCCATTCTCCCCTGGCTGGAACACTTACGCTTTTTTACTGGAATGGCTTGTTAGCTAGAAGATTTCAAATGGACAGCCAGTGTGTCCTATTGCCTGGCTTCTGGCCTTCTTTACCCCCCAACCCCAAGGGTGAGCAGTCACAGAGAGTTCTCAAGATTGGACAGTCATTAATTATCTCTGAATAGATAGGAATAAGGCCTGAGTGTAGAATCTAACTTTATCATCAATAAAATATATCCTATAAAACCACAGTCTTGCTAAAATGTCTTAAAAGTTCCATGTAAGAGAAGAGAAAAGCAGCCAAGAGAAAATCAATAGCCTCGGAGGAGCAGACTTGCAAGCGTAGCACTGCGAAGTGATCCCACGGCTCTCCAGCAAAAGTGACTGTCCACACCTCACCTCTTTGTGTCCCTTTAGTGGGGTCTCAAAAGTCCATCTTCACACACATTCTTCAATGGATGTGGAAGTCAGGAAAAAATCAGCGTTCTCCCTCTCCCTCTGGACCTGTTACAGGTGCATTTTCTGTTCTCAAACTGAGGAGAGCTTTGAAAGGGAGAAAATGTTCTAAAAAGGAAGTAATCCAAAAGGATGTGTACAGCAGGGAGAGAGGTTTGAAATTGAGCCTCAATTCCTGCTGGAATAAAGAATAGAGAGAGGACCACAATCTCCATATGCATGTGCACACCGGCACGCAGGACGCAGCACACACGTGAGTGCGCACACACGGTATTTTTTTTTATCGCAAATTTTATAGAAGCCCAGATGATGAAACAGTCTGTTCCTAAGAACAAATCCACGAATCACTGTGCAGCCACCAGTAGCTTAGAGCCCCACAAATGTCATCTTCCTGCTCTGTCTCCCAAAGAAGCAAAATTCATAAACTAATATAAAGACCAGCTTTGAGGGTGACTGTAATTATGTGGAAGATTTAAAAAAAACAGCTATTATTTTAATTGACTTGTAGGATTAGTGGAAGGAGAGAAAGAAGACACTGCATATCTACCTGGAATGCCATATACGTGCATTTGATCTACTTTGACCTCTTAGGTCTTTCACATGTACGTACTTGAATACCACTGGAGACCCAGTATGTTTTGTCAGGATATTCTCTAAGGGGTTGGAGATTGAGTCCTATAGCATGGTCAACATATGCCTACTGAGTGATTGCAAAACACATGATACCAAGAAAAAATTCCATCGAACTGTTTCATTTTCTGGTTTGTCTCAGAGTAGACAAATAAAGGGGACACAGAAAAACTTACTTGGGACCAAATAGAATTTTAGCCTTCTATAGAAGGAGGGGCCAAATTAACAGATGGCCAGAGTGAATTTCATATTAGTAACACATACAACAGGTATATGAACTCAAAATAGCATTTTATGTAGAAAAGTTAGTTTCCATATTAACTCATGAGTGAGATATCTTGTAAGCCTTCAGACAAAAAAATTAATATGTGATGTGCTAGATTCTGTTCCATGAATCATTCAGTATGACTGTAACTGAGCATGACAAATGGAAAGATGCTGTCATTCTTCATATTTTCTTCTTTACAGATGAAATCTTTGTTTCAAATAAAAAGAAGAGACCTGCCCTTGAGATTCTGAGAACTGGTCTTTGGAATAGGTGGACTGCATCATACAAAGTAGATTCCCAAGTAGGAAATTCTTCCTGTGCTATTTTGGCAAAGTAACATACCCAGAATTATTTCTTCTGCATGTTAAGGCAGCATGGGGCACCGATATTTTTTGTCTTGTTTTGTTTTTGTTTTCCGGCAATAACATTTTCTGGGGAGTATTGTATACTTCCATGAAAAGACATGTCGTGTCTGTTTGTCTCTCTTTTTTTGATGTTAACAATTCATAATGACTGCCTAGATCCATTATTTCAGTATGGGTTGCAAAAATAGCAATATTCACTTCTGTCATTTCTTCTTTATTCATTTGCTCAAATGCATCTACAAAAATCTACAAATCAACATTTGATTACATTGAAAGCATAATGCATAAAGGAAAGACAGCAGAGGGTCTCCTTCTCCCTCTGCCTCTGTCCTCCCACCTGCTGGTGTGCTCTCTCTGTCTCTCTCTGTCAAATAAATAAAAATCTATAAAATAAATAAAATTTAAAAATTTAAAGAAGAAATCATAATGGGAATTAAAAAATACTTCCAAGTGAGTAACAATTGTGCTGCATATTAAAAATACATTAATGTAGTTAAAGTTGTTCCCAAAGGAAAAAAATGATCCTCAAAATCATATTTGAAAATTTCAAAAACCTGAAAAACAGTAAGCTATGCATCCAATAAAGAGTTAAAATAACAGAAAAACTCCAAATACAGGGGAAGAAAAGGGATTGTTACAGTCTAAATATTTGTGTTCCCCAAAATTCATATGTAAACCTCCTAACTCCTGAAGGGGATGGTATTAGTGAGACCTCTGAGAGGAGGTTGGGTCATAAGGGTGAAATCTTCAAGAATGGGATTAGTGCCTTTATAAAAGAGGCTGCAAAGTGAACCCCCTCCCTTCCATGATATGAGGTCATAGCAAGAAGGTACCAGTTATGCACCAGGAAGAAGGCCTTCTCCAGAAGGCAACTATGCTGCTGCCTTGACCTTGGACTTCCAGCCTCCACTGAGAAATGAGTTTGTTTTTTATAAGCTACCCATTCTGTAGTATTATGTTATAGCAGCCAAAATAGATTAAGACAGAATTTTTTTTAAAGCTGCAATTAATGAAAAAAAAAACACAAAAATACAAAGATATAAACTACCAAACCAAGCAAACACAGACACTGAGACAATTTTGTGTTGTACACGTGCAACATGCTGAAGTTAATGAAAAAGTATGATTTGCCGATATTTAAAATAAGAAATAAAAATAAATTGAGGATAGCTGAGCTAATATATTTTCATGAGTTTGAAGCCTAGTGAAAGAGGGACTAGTCTTTGTCTTCTTACCCTTAAATCTGGAAATGTGGTCATTCAGACCAGAAGCAGTGAAAGGTCAGCCCTGGATGGGAATTGCATTAGTGTTGGAATGTGATTTACCCAGGGGAAAGCAGGAGGACAGAGGATCACCAGGGCAGCAGGAGGACTCCAGGTGTGGGGAGGAAAGCCACTGAAGGGAACATGTTAAAGATACACTTTCTGCAACCTCTGGATAACATGCAATCATGGTGCCATATTACGCAGTGGGCAGATTCCTGTTCTGTGGTCTGACAAGATTATAGATGTGAAATGCAGAGCTATAAGTTTTAACATTTTCTCATTATTCAACCTCCCTGTCTTTCTTCTATGCTTTCAAATTGCAAATCTTGAGAAAAATAATTGTCATATTGTTCCCAGTAGTTGAGATAGTTGGCAAAACAGATCTCTGAGAAGGTGAAACTTTCTAATCTGATCCCAGAAAATGTTGAATACAGCTTACTGTCAAGATGAATTACAGCCTTTAGTAACTAAAGGAAGAAATCATGAAGAGATGCTAAAAATCTTCTGTACCAAACGTTGCAGTTTATTAATGAGCTCAGTGAAATCAGTCCAAGAAACCACAAGAGAAATTTTTCCCCCTAATTCAGCTTTATTGACTTCTTCAGATTCAAAACACTAATATTTATGTGGCAAAAATTTCCCATTGTCTCTTAAAAACTGGTTTATTTTGTCTCATATGAGAGATGAGGCCATGCAAATAGTTCAGTGAATAAACATTTTGCACACATTTTCATGGAGTGGTAAACATATTCATCTGGTAGCACCCCTGCCTTGGACTTACTGCAGGAGAAAACTCGATAATTCTCATGCTCAGAAAGAGCAGATATGTGCTATCCTAAACAAAAGATAGGGATTGAAAGAAAGATGGAATAGCTATTCAGTAAAAGAGAGAAAAGGAAAGAGAGAGGGTTTGAGATTGCCTGGGAAGAGATCTGAACAAACAGTTCACAAAAGATATGTGGATGGCAAAACCAAAACAAAACAATGATGCCTCCCAAGGTGCTCGCCATCTTTAGTCAATCAGGGGATTGTGAATACAAACCGTAGTGAGTTACTACTACATGTTCACGGAATGGCTAAAAGGGAAACCAAGTGTTGGTGAGTGCTAAGGCAGCCGGTGATGTGGGGGGCAAAGGCTTGCACCAAGAGTGGAGCAATGGGGACAACAGAATATATTCACTCTCCAAGGGAGGAGAGAGAGGGGCCAGACCCCAAGGGAGATGGTGGCTGGAGCTTCTGTCAGGCTTGGCCTTTGAGGGGTTTTTGAAGGATGCAAGAAGGTTGCAGCTGTGCTCATGGCGGGGCAGTTGAGGGGGGAATATAGGAAGGGGGTCAATTCTCAGCCAGGTAGAGCAGAAGGTGGCAGGTTTTGTGAAGGTCTTGGTCTGGGGTTAGTCAGGGATGGTGGGTGGTGGTCCAGCCAGAGAAGAATATGTTTTGTAGTTGTGGTCTGTTCTCTGAGAATGTGGGGCACCAAGACCAAAACCCAAGAGTTAGGGCCAAGTATAGACACCTGTGGGTTTTGTCTATAAGGCTGGCTTGGGGGGTGGGGCACGGAGGCTCTGAATATTCCCTTCAGTGAGGACGTAGAACAGCTAGATCTCACCTACACTGCTGGTACTGTATGGTGACTTAAAAAAATAATTAAAAATTATATATAAAAAAAGGATGTAAAATGATATGGTCATTTTGAAAGAAACTTTGGCAGTTTCTCATGAAATTAAACATATGACTCAGTAATTCCACTTTCAGGTTTGTACCCCAGAGAAATGAACACATACGTCCAAGAAAGACTTGTACAACATTTATGGCAACTTTATTCATAGCAGCTTAGAATGAGGAACAACTCAAAGGCCATGCATGAGCAAGTGAAAGAATAAACAAATTATTCAATGGCATGCTCCTCGTTAATTAAAAAAAAAAATGAACTGCTGGTACAGGCAACATCATGGATATATCTCAAAAAACATTCCGGAAGCCAGATACAAAAGAGTACATACGGCATGATTCCATTCCTAAGTAACTATAGGAAATGCAAACTAACCCAGAATAGAAAGTAGATGGGCGGTTGCCTGGGGACACAGGCCAAGGGGTATTATGTGCAAAAGAGCATTAGAAAAGTTCTGCAGTGGTGAAAATATTCTGCACAGTGAATGGAGCAATGGCTACATAATGTTGACATTTGTCAAAACTTAACAAAATTCACACTTAAAATGGGTGAATTGTAATTGAGTGTGAATTATAGCCCAAAAATAAGAAAAAAGTTTTAAACACCTATGCACACACTAAAGACACTTGGGAAGAATGAAGAAGATGGTGAGGGAATTAGAACAAGTATTGTTTGTTTTGAAAACATCTACAGATGCAATAATTGTCATAGAGTTAGGCGATGTAGAAAGAACAGAAGGGGAAGGAGCCAACTCTTTGGCTCTGAAGCAAATGGGCAGAACACACCCAGTATGTCCCCAGAGGTTTTCTCCTTGGTTGTTCTGATCAACAACTTTATCATGACTTAGGTTCTTTTGCTCTGATATTTTATAATTCTGTGTTCTTCAATAATGTATTGAAATTTATTTATCAAAACTACAGAAAGCTTATAGCTAGAAAGGACAGGCAGCTAATACTTTAGATGACAGGTTCAGGATTCAAAATCATCTTGATGTCCAGGAACACTGGACTAAAACCAACATGACAAAATTGGAAAGGACAAATGTCTTGAAATTGGGCTTAAAAATATAATGCTGCAAATACAGTTTTGAAATAAGTTGACTTCCTTAAAGAAAAGAAATTATATTTTCCAAAGGAGAAAAATTCTCTGTGATAGATTATATATGTGCATATAATCTCATTTATTAAAAAAAATTTGGAAAATGCAAACTAAGCAATAATGACATAAAACAGGTCAGTGGTTGCCCTGGGTCAGAGGTAGAGAGGATATTGACAGAAAATGAGCATCAGGGAACTTTTGGGGTAGTAAACACATACATATATGTAATTTGTTGCTAAACAAACAAGTCAGATTGTCAAAGAATGACTAAAAATTCTATGCAATATTAGACTACATGAAGAAAAGTCAACATCCAGAACTTTGCAGATCATAGCCTTATTGAGCTCCGTACCAGTCAGACCACACTTGAAATATTATGTTCCATCATGAATGGCAGATTATAAGGAGGCTACCTATAAAAAAGAGACAAATCTGATGAGTGATTCTTTGAAACATGTCATGGACTAGAAGACTAAAGTGCAGGAAGTCATAGCAGTTTCTAAATATTTAAAACATTGCAACTTAAAAGAGAAAGAGAAGCAGAAAGTGTATTGTTTTAAAAATTAGGATCTATATAAGTTACACAGAGGTGGGAATACCTTGACATAAGAAAGGAGTTGGATACAGCAGCTAGTTCGTGATGGTCTGGACCATCTCTTTTTTTAAACTACCCTATAATCCAGTAATCACACTACTGGGTATTTACCCAAAGAGTACAAAGACACTAATTCAAAGGGATACACACACTCTTATGTTTATAGCAGCATTATTTGCAATAGTCATATTATGGAAGTAGCCCAAGTGTCCATCAACTGAAGAACTGATAAAGAAAATGTGGTGTGTTTCTCAGCCATAAAAAAGAATGATATCTTGCCATTTGCAAGGATATGAGTGGAGCTAGAAGGTATAATGCTAAGTGAAGTAAGTGAATCAGAGAAAGACAAATATAATGTAATTTCACTCATACGTGGAATTTAAGAAAAAAAACAAAGGAGTAAAGGGAAAAAGAGAGTGAGACAAACCAAGGAACAGACTCTTAACTATAGAGAACCAACTGATGGTTACTGGGGGGGAAGGGGTAGGAGGATAGATTAAATGCATGATGGAAATTAAGGAGTCCACTTGCTGTGATGAGTGCTGGGTGATGTATGGAAACATTGAATCATTATATTGTACACCTGAAACTAATATTACACTGTATGTTAACTATACTGGAATAAAATTTAAAAAACATCTCTTGATGTACCATATAACTTGTCCTTGGAAGTAACTGTGCAAAAGATGTGAGACCGAATTACAGAGATATCCCTATAGGAATCCTACCACTGGGAAAAAGTGGGAGTGATGTCACTGGTTAGAAAACAGAGAAGTAGAATTTAACCCACCTTAGTGGTGGGAGATCTGGAGAGGCAAAGAGAAAGGGCAGGGCAACGGAGGGAAACTGGCGGGGAGAGAGAAAGATGGCATATGTAACGGTGCCATGATGTGAAATTTTGAGGAAAGAGTCAAATATGTGTAGCATCCCATGATTCACCAACCTTTCTAAAATGCAGTGTTCTGGTTGGAGACTAGCACCCAATTAGCCCCCGTAGGTAAAAAAAGACTTGATAGTAGGATGAGTAGTTTAACACTTGCCTATACTGAGCCAGAAGCTAGAGTCCACACTGTAGACTTAAATGCCTTGGTCCCTTATTCATACCATTTTAAAGGGACGTAATTTAAGGGAAGACAGACACAGGATTTTCCCATGAGATTAAGAGGGAAAACAGTTCTGTGAAGAGAAAAAGAAGGGAATGTAGGAAGATTGTTGAGGGAGAAAGAAAAGACTGTAAAGATCAGATTTATTGTCAAACCTAAATCC
Source organism: Lontra canadensis (assembly GCF_010015895.1). Classification (NCBI taxonomy): domain Eukaryota; kingdom Metazoa; phylum Chordata; class Mammalia; order Carnivora; family Mustelidae; genus Lontra; species Lontra canadensis. The sequence goes on from NW_022630996.1 coordinate 9,826,857, forward strand.
TAACTTGAGTTTGATAAATTTCATGCTCTGCTCTAACTTGTGTGTCAGGGAAAATTGAGAGGAGGTAACTGATGGGCTAATAAAGAATTTGCGGACACTAGGATAATATTAACAATCACAGCAACAGCTGAAGAGAGAAAGAAGGGATCTTCTAAGGAAGGGCTGGTCTTTGAGTTGATCCCATGAATAGACTTTGGGCACTTGCCAGACAGACTCCGAGTTGATGTTGTGAGAGAGGCGGGGGGGGGGGGGGGGGGGGACACAGGCAAGTCTGAGGTTCTTTTTGTCACTCTATTTGTGTATCTCTGTGTTTGTTAAGATGGATGCATTCTCTGCTTCAGTGAACACAATAGTTAAAGTAAGTGAAAATTAAATGTTGACTTGGTTTGATTAAAACATAAATCTATACACAGCCCTGAGAGAGAGAATCAGAGAATAAGAGAGATTTACTAAACATTTTATATGCAGAGATTTGGCTTCTAACTATCCTTATAATGGGTTGAAAGTCGTAAAATCATAGGCATGACAGTTTTACTTTAAGAGCAAGTTACATCCTATGCATTTAAAATTCCAGAAGCTGAACTTACTAAAGCCAAAGGAAATTAAACCCTTAGAGCTTAAGGCAAGAGGCCAAAAAGTCCAAGCTCTTCCTACTGTCTTTTATAGAGAGGAAGAAGTGGAGGTTGTAGTCATACAACTGTATGCTCAAATGGCTAAGACATGTATGAAAATATGTAAAACTTCAGCCTCAGTCAAATAAATGCAAAAGTATATGAGATATTATCTATCTAATGGGTTGGTAAAAATAAAGACCATGAATAATATTCATTGGTAACAGGATATGGCAAGATTGGCACCGAAGAGAATAAAGTTTGCAACTTTCCCAAGTACAACCTCATATGTTATACATATGTTTCAATCCATTTCTGGAAAAATTTTTCCATTCCTGGAAAAATATTCTAGGGACACCTGGGTGGCTCAGTTTGTTAAGCAGCTGCCTTCAGCTCAGGTCATGATCCCAGGGTCTTGGGATCAAGCCCTGTGTTTGGCTCCCTGTTCAGTGGGAAGTCTACTTCTCCTTCTCCCTGTGCCCATCCCCTCCACTCGTGCTGGGTTTCTCTCTCTCAAATCAATAAATAAAATCTTAAAAAAAGAAAAATATTCTAAGGAAATTAAGAAAGAGTACAGAAAAGTGAATACAAAAATGTCTAAGAAATGTCTCATAAGAGGGAACTGGATTCAATAAACACAAAGTGAAATGCTAGAAAAACTGTTTAAAAGGGTGAGTTTATCATTACATATAATATACCATTTTGTATTATTAAATGAAAATGAGATTGAAATGTGTTGACAACATGCTATGCTATACTATATATTTCATATCTTTCCACTTGGGTAAATAATCTGTGCCAAACTCTATGTTTGTAACTGTTAATTATGTCTGGCTAAAATTATGTCCATTTTCACTTTCACTTTCTAGTTCATAAATATAGGCTTTCACCTAATGAATTAGGAGCTGGCATTATTCTGTAATCAGCAAAATCGAGGACATGATTCAATGTGGTGGACTCCAGTATTCCTTAAGTGAGGGTGTAGTCACACAAGCATGTGGCAGAAGCAGAATGCAGGTGAAGGTTGTCAGAGTTGAGAATTCTAAACATCTTTGAGGCTACGTAATTGGATAATCACGTGCGTGACAATTGCAAGAGATTGAGGGGAAGAAAGAAAGTGAGTTCTATTATGAATTTAACAAACAATCCAGAAAGTGATGGACAGCAAGAAAGGCCATAGGGCCGCATTGAGGTGACATGAATCTCAAATGACTGAGGCTTCTGCTGTGAAGTTGGAAAAGTGATGGTCAGGAAGGCACCCCAGGGGGCTCAGAGAATATCCACACCGCCAGACCCTGCTGCTCAGGGGTTGAGTGGCCTCCAAGGGCAGGGCTACCTGGGAGGCCCTGCTCTCCAGGGAGATCTAGTCAGAAGGGCCCTGCAGGGATATTGCAATTCAAATCAATACTTACTGAGTCTTTCCCACACACCAGTTACTGTGCTAGTTTTTGAAGTACTACTCAATGCCCACAGAAAGCACTAGGGAAAGGGTCTGAGCAAGGAGAGGAAGTAAGGGGAGAAGCAGTAGATAGCATCATAGGGATAAAAGCTCATCATCAAGATGTCTGGTCTGGATGTTTTCTTCTGGATGGTGAAAAAGGATGGTGATGATCATAAGATTCCTATCCTAAAGGCTACCCTGTAGGATGCAGGGACAAGTGCAATAACAAATAACAGGTTTGAAAATGCCAAAGTACTGAATCAACAAAGATGGAAATGTCAAGGTGTAAATATATCCTAAAAGCTAGAAGGCTAGATTTTGTACCTGGCTTTATCATTCTCTAGAGTCTTGCTACTCAGAGCGTGGTCCACAGACCAGGAGCACTGACATCCCTTAGGAGCTTGCTAGAAATACAAAATCTTCAACCTCATTCCCGATCTACTGAATTAGAATTTGCTTTTTAACAAGTTCCCGAGGTGATTCACAGTCATGTTAAAGTTTGAGAATTATTGCTCTAGAACACAGAGTCCCAACTATTCAACCCCAGCAGGTGGAATGAGAGGTGGAGTTACAATCAGGTCCTAGGAATTACACATAAGCCTGTATCCTCTTCTGTCTATGCAGCAGTCTGTTGAGCTGCCTATTGGTGGGAGTGTGCAGGGCTAGAGAAACTAATTTCCTCTGTGATTCTTTAGAAAAACGGAGTTGGGGGGGTGGCTATTAAAAGAAGACGCCAGAAAAACAGAACTGCAAGGCTGTGACTGCATGCTCCAGGGGACATTTGTGCTTGAGTGGTGAGAGGTTGTTGGGAGAGCCATAAGGACTTATGTCCTATTTAAGAGGGAATTCTGTTTTATAGAGAAATCAGTAATGTGTACTTAGACCATATGCATGAGTTTAATAAGGCAGGCTGGCCTCTGCTGCAGCCAGAACCTTTAGGGACCAGCAGGCCTAGAACCATAGGATTAGTGAACATTTCTCACCAAGGACTAGGAGAGCACTGGAAAGGGGGAGGGGCGGGGTTTCTTGCCCCACCTGTCCCATGGTGGACATTATGACTCTGGCAATAAAAGTCCACTCTTTAGGACTCAGGCCAAGACACAGTTTATAAGTGTATTATTAAGTACAATATCAATCTGGGTGATGAGATGGGAGGACAGTGGGGAGAGGATTACTCAAACTCACCTCAGTTTCTGAGAGGGCTACAAGACTTTGTCGAAGATTCAAACTCAGCCCACAGGAAGCCACCCCAAGCTCAGGACAGACAGCATGAAAGGAGCAGAGAAACCTACCCTTCAGAAGCCAACATATGATAGGCTCCCTGTCATGTGCGGAGGAGCAGGTGATATTCCCATAGCTGCGGGAGAGAAGTAGGGCTCTACCCATTCAAAAGCCAGCTCCTCTTCTTCCCACCTTCTACGAAGGAATGGCCTTCTTGAAGAAATGTTTGGGAGAATCTACCCCTTGGGGCAGTGAGCATTCACAGCTCATTGGACATACACCTTAAGGTTGTCTTAAATTCCCAGAATCCTTTGAGAAGCAAAGTAAAAATCACTCCCCTTTGTGTCCAGTAGAGGGCCAAATGGCATCTGGATGATACAAAGTAATTGGACCTGTGTCAGATCTTTTCCTGAATCTTCTACATCATGAATCTTAATTATACTTGTCTTTTCTATGACTTCATGACAACCCATCGAAGAACAACTAAATTATGCTAGAACAATAGGTAAAGAGTGACAGCCCTGAGTCATAGTCAATTCATTTTCTTCACTGAAATAATCACTGATCCTTGCAACATCAATTGGATTGAAATATGGATGATTTGATTTGTTCCTGGAGGTTACTAAAATAGCTAAACCATGACATATCTGAGAGAATTATTCCTGTCATTGTAAAAACAGATTCAGATAAACTGGGCAGTGATCTACTTCATTATTTGGCCACTGTTTATCATGATAGCTGAAATAAAAATTAATGACAGAACAGTTGATTTAGATGTACTATAAAAACAAAGCCTGGATGTATCTGCCATAGAGATGTGTTATTTTTCCAACTTTTATAAATAATGGATCAATTTGCTGGCAAAAAGTCTCTATGGGCCAACTACTTTATCAGTTTACAAACCATTCCACCATGGGAAAGAAAGGGAGAGAGATGTTTTTCCCAAGCAATGTTGACAAGCATGTATGTAAATACATGAAGAGCTAACTAAATAAATAAACTTACGTTTTCATTTTGCAAGGCCTCCTGGGAAAATAGAAAGTGTGTATTATGTTTTTATGATAGAAAGTATTGGCAAGTGTTCAGCCACTTAAGATTCTTCCCACTAGTTTTTCAATGCATTTTACATCTACCTAGCATTCTGGGCTGTATACATAAACTAGAAAACCAACAGCCAAAACAGAACATGGTGTCTATCCAACAAGTGAACCAACTGGCACTTGTAACCTGCAATCATCCTTTTCATGCTTCCATCCCGAAAAATGTGGGTAGTCAGGGTCACTGATGGGGCAATAACAAATTGTTAGCCCCCAACAAGGAACAGAATCAGGATGTGCTACCCATTGTAAACATTTATAATGATATAAAACTCATATGAAATCTATTTTATGAATTCTATAATTGTAATTATTTAAATGTTAATTCTTCAAATGTCAAGCACTTATAGTGCACAAATTTGTTGGAAGAATTATCAGTAGTATAAATGAACGTGAAGGTGCAAGAAGTGAAATAAGAGGAAATCATTTAGAGGCATTTAAAGGTTCAATTAGACAGTCATATTTATACCCTCTTATGCCCTTGTTTTTCTTTTGCTGAAAAAGAATTAGTAAAACCGATTTGCATTTGTATGAGATTATAGTTTCTGAAATGCTTTAAACACATTAAACTGTGAATATTTTGAGTATGCTTAGAAGCAAACATCTATACAATGTCATATTTTAAGCAAAGGAGTAAGAAACTAGCTAAAAATTTTTAAGACTCATGTAGATCTACCCTTAAGTGTCAATGGACAAAGAACTGGAAAAAAGGGTGAATGGCTCCCAACATCTAGAAAGACAATAGAAATCTTGCAAGCCAATTCATATACCAAATAATAAGACTACATGATTTACTGATAGATGATAAATCAATAGAATGACAGATCAACCAATCCATTGATCAGTAGATAGATAGACCTCAACAAGAATCAACATAAGACATTTATTAACCCATTAAAGATTAATCTGATAATGACTGACATCATTATAAAATTGTCCCATGGCTTGCATTTGGGGGATGCTTTAAGACAAGGATCCAGCATAGATACATGGACTCTGTCAGATTTTAAGACTGAACTGATATAAAGTACAAGCATGTAACAGGGCCAGTGTTTCCCAACAAGTACAATGCGTGTTCTTGGAGGTTCCCCAAATGGCTAACATAGCATATGGACATTAAATAGCATCACTCCTCCCACAGCCAAAGTTAGTTCCTCTCTGGTCAATATGATTAAGTCAAGGAGCAAATCTCATTGTAGAGCTGTTGTGTCATCCAAAACTCACAGCAGGAGGCAGACTACCTTTTGTAAACAAACAAATGAAATACAAAACAAAACAACAAAAAACAGTATGGAGTCGTGTGTTTAACAGGCATCTGAACACACTTGTACTTCTTCCTGTGTTGTAAATCTAGAGGTTTAGATCAGCGTATTTCACCAAGGATTCTCCTGAAGTGTATGTCTTCCTCTGCGTGGACTTAAAATAAATCTCCACTGGGCGCCTGGGTGGCTCCATCAGTTAAGTGTCTGACTCTTGGTTTCAGCTCAGGTCGTGATCTCAGCGTCATGAGATTGAACCCTGCATTGGCTCCGTGCTGGGCCGTGGATCCTGCTTAAGATTCTCTCCCTCTGTCCCTTCCCACTCCCTCTCTTAAAAAATAAATGCGATAAAATAAAATAAGATAAAATAAAATAAAATAAAATAAAATGTGCTTCTACACTAACTCGACTTCAGAACTGTGTGATGTAAGGAATGTTCTTTGTTTTCGGGACTTCATACTTCTGTGGTCAGGCTCCTTATCACATCAGAAACACTTTAGTTTTGGTGTGCCAACACAGCTGGTGGTGATATTTAAGTTCCATTGGGGCTTTCTCTTCTCTCAGATTTCCACCTTCAGCCAGGCCTGATGTTACACAAGGCAGAAATCCAGCATACCTCTAAGGTAGGTTTCCTCTCATTTCTGCCAGCTGGAAGTTGGTCTGGATGTCATACCACGGATGCGACAATGAGATATTACCTAACCAGAGAGAATGGTATCCACTGCACTTTAGACTTATTTATAATTAAAATAAAATGTAATAATATGTTAGTTAATTAAAAGATGCTAATAAATATTTTTCAAAGAGCATATGACAAAGATAACTATCAAGTGAGTTTTGTACACTTGTCTGGTCAGCTTCCTGAAGTGCATCACTGGTTCATGGCCAACCTTGCCCTCAGAGACCATGGCCCCCCAGAGCCCTTCACCTCAGTGAGTCCGCAGGGCTGCAGGCGCCATATTGAAAGGAGCCCAGTAGTCCAGCCCATGCTGCCCCTCTTCCTGAGTGATGTCTCCTGCCTCCTTTATACCAGAGCCTCTGCTGGTGCTCGCTCCACCTTCTCCAGGAAGCCTGCTTCACCAACCTTCTGAAGCTGTTGGCTTTCTCTCTCTCTAGTACTTTACATGTGTTTCTAAATTACAGCCTAAAACATACTTTGTGCCCATTTGACGACATGTCAGTTTCCTGGAAAAACACCCTTCTTTCAGAGTGAAGTGACGGAGGACAAGCCAGTCCTGCTGACCACGTGCCCATCTCCAGCCTCAAACCATGGCGAGGCACTGGCTTCTGGGAGCTGCGTAGCACGCACACGTTCAATGGATGCATTACTGAATGACCTCCCTAATTCACTGCGACTGCCTGTCCCATGGGAAAACCGGAAAAATCCCTTCATCTTTTATCCATGCTGACAGGTAGGGGGAGGGTCTGGTTATAGGTTCAAGAATATAACTGAATGCATCTCCCAGGTGCATTCATGAGGAATCCAGGATGAAACGAAGCCCCGGCTTCTTGTGCTTTAAACAATCCTGATTATGGACTATTTCCTATTTTAAATGTTTAGCTGAGAATGCTGTACTACTTTCAGGGAATTTGCTTGTACTAACAGCCTTGCATTTGTCATTTAAATAGGACCCTCCATCATTTTCCCTTAGTTTGTTAACAGCTGTCACATATAAAATTACAACAAATAAGAGAAAGAGGTAGAATATAAATGTTCAGAGGCAACACAGCATCGCAAGGAGAGGAGTGGAAGGAGGTTACCCAACACTGAGGTGGTTCCCCAGGGGGATGAGGAATGTAGGGTAAGTCCCACCAGGAGCCAAATGACTGTTCAGCCCACATATCATGTATGTATGTATGTGTATAATTTTTTTTCTTGCAGGTGTAGTCTTTTAGAATTTTTGTGATTCACTATGTGGTAGAGGGCTCTGCTGCTAATAATTTAAAATACCATCCCTCTTTTTGCTGCATTCCTGCGAAATCTTCCTCAGCATCCAGGCGCTTAAACCATAGGGAAATTTAACTTCAGCAAGGTAGGGGGGACAGGCCAGAGGGGGAGCTTCCCAGGTGGGAAGGCAAATGAGCAGGGGAAGAGGGAAAGAACATATTCTGGTTCCATAAATAGAACTGTTCTTTTCTGAATTGCACTTAAACAGCTGTCAGGATGGACAGTGGGGAGCTAATAAAGAATTTTAATCAGGGGAGGGATATGAGCCCATTTTCTTTGGTGGAGGGTCCAGCTAACTGCATCAATATTTGGGGGATGAGTTGGAAGGTGCTAAGCATGTGGGTAAAAAAGGCGTAAGACAGAGATAGGAGAGAGTACAAGGGGAATATACTGGGGGGTATTTAGAAAAAAAATAGACAGTACTTAGAAAGGAATTAGAGAAAGATTAGAAGAAAAAGTGTCCCGATGACTCTCAGGTTTCAGAAACCACTTATGCTGTAGACTCATTACTTATAATTTTTGACTGCAAGTCTAATGAGGCGTCTGTTGCTTTATATAATGCCTGTTCTGACATCTAATTTCAAGGCCTTGGATGAATCACATAGCCCTTCTGTACTTCTTGATCATCGGATGAAAAAGGCAGTAACCTTAAATTATTTCTCCTACCCTGACCCCATTTCCCAAGCCATCCTCTCTCTCCCAACTAAAGCAAAGGGGGATTACTTCACTCGTCAGAAGGATTAGATAAACTCGAAACTGGGAGCTCTCCACTCATGGAGGTGAGAATGAGGAAGAATACATCTTTGGGACAGTCTTGGGAGAGTAGGCATGGGATGAGATGTAGCCATAAGAGAGGGGATGCAAAAAACTCTACAGTTTTATCCACCTGTGGACCAACTGATTTGGCGCAACACAGTATTTCCTGATGGAAATTAAAATGTATGTCTACAATACACATTATCAAGACTCTATTACCAGGCTTTTTAACACGACAGAGTCAGACCACTGCAGGATTGTGTGAGCAGTGTCACCAAAACACTTGTGCACAAGTTTGTGGATAGGATGGGAGCGTGTGAACCTACACCTGGGCTCTGGGTCAGCCTCGGTTCAGATTAGCCAGGTCATTCATGGCAAATCATTTCCCACACTAAGACTTAGTTTTATTATTTTACAAACTAAGGAATCTTTATAAAATAAGGAAGAAAATAAAATAATGCTGATATTCTGTACCTCAAGGAGCTACTATAAAATGTGCCTCATGCTCTAATTTTCATCACCTCTAGCAAATGGGAACCACTGACTCATTCAAGGTATAGTAATTTAACTAAAATGTGTTAGGTCAACAGAAATAATGTGGTTAAAAAAAATGAAACTTATAGTTTCCTTCTTCTCGCCAATCCAGCAAACATCAGAGAGAAGAAAAAAAAAAAAGCTTTGCTTAATAGTGAAACAGCATGTTTTAACAGATGCCGTGATTTACAACATACATCATAGGGGAAGCATTGCCAAGCAGGGAAAAGTAAAACTTTTATTTTTTCCACTTGGAATTAAAAGTGTGTTTCATTGCATCCTATGCCCACGGCTTTAGGCTTTCAAACCAGGTGTTACAAAGCTGATTAAAGAGAGCACAGAGCGTTTGATGACACTGCATTACCTCCCTGGGCGTTACTGCTGGACGGGGAGTTCAGAGTTGTGCCCTCTAGTGGAGAAACGCTCGGATTGCAGGCTTCTTTTACTAGGAAGGACAGTGGATCTAGATCATTTCTGTGTGTGTGAGACAGCTACCTTCCCAAATGATTTGTGTCTTTCATATAGAACAATAAAGAAAATATAACGATGGTTAGTTCCATCCTGGATGATGGCTTTGTGATTTCTTCTCTGTGATACAGCATAAAGAGCACAGGACTTGGAGCCGAAGGGCCTCAAGTCTAAGTGAGATCCAGCCCATCATGTAATTCTGTTAACTTAGGAACTCTCTGAGGGTCCCAGTGTTTCCAGCAATTATGTGAGGGTCACCTTCCATGCCAGGTGGTTGTGTTAATTAAATGAAGTCCTACATCTGCATGTGCTTTCTAAAATGTAAAGTAACAATTTCTGTTATTAGTAAAAATTTTACGGAAATGTTTAGTTTCTTGGATACCTAAATCACTATTAATATGAAACTACAACTCTGAATAATAGGTAAATCTGTGTATATTTAAATTTTAAAAAGCTTCTTCCACATTCCTCCACATTATCGATCACCTCTCACATTTATCTGGCATTTTCTCTGAATTCAGAGCTGCACTATCAAGTAAAATATCTTAGATGAATTTTGAATGATTGAAGACACCACAAATCAACTGAAGAGTTAATAAGAAATCTGCCAAGTTCCTGGACTTCAATAAAAACAAAAATTACAGTAGGTCACAAAAATCATACAGCTTAAGAAAAGAAATACAACCTCTAAGAAACCCACTTTAAATATGAAGGCACAGAGTCAATTAAAAGTCAATTAAATGGAAAAACATGCCATTTTAGCATTAGTGCCATTGAAGATGGAATTCTTTCCCAAAGAGTTTCTCCACAATTTACTTAACTTCTCTGTGGTAAAAATCCCTAATGTATCAGTGACTATTTATGGATGATCAAATTATGTATCATTTTATTTTCTTCTTTTTATTATTCTATATTAATGATATATCACAAACTGATCTTTGTTAAGATAAAAGCATTATCTCAAACCAATTAAAACTAACCGGTAATTCTGTGAGAAGTGAGAAAGCGGTGGAAATTGACAGAAATGTTTGTCATTTTATTTAGTGTTAAAAAAGAATATTTACTTACTTATCTGAGAGAGAGAAAAAACTCACGCATGAGGGAGAGAGCGTTGAGGGAGGAGCAGAAGGAGAAAAATCTCAAGAAAACGCTGCACTGAGCAGGGAACCCCCTGCTGGACGCTATCCCAGGACACTGAGATCATGATCTGAGCTGAAACCAAGAGAAGGTCACTTTAGGGACTGAGCCACCCAGGTGCCCCAAGATGTTTGTCACTTTAACAACCTCACTTAAGGATCAACTTGCCCTCTGCTCCCCTAATACTGCCTCCAAGTAGTACGAGCACCCCGCTACATGCAGACAGTAGCCAGGTGTACTTGCAAAGCCTTCTTCTGTTTCCCCAGGTGCATTTATATACCACCTCTGTCTACACAGGAACCCCACTCCCCCTCCCTATCACATGCTTTTGAGATTAAGAAATTTTGCAATGAAAAGCATAGTCAGTAATCATGTAATCGGATATTTTCCTATTTGAAACTAATCAATTAACATTCCACCATAACCAAACACAGCAATTGATCCCTCTGGGTCTGCCTCTATGGTAGCACTACGTAGTGACAGAAGAAAGCCCTGTGCTAGATTTGCAAGGGAAAAGGATGAGGAGGGAGTGCCAGGAGCAGGTCAGTGATGCTGAGGACAGGAGAAGGGGGCTTCATAGGGGCTGGATTTGAAGGTCTGAAACACATGGCAGAAGCAAAGTACATTTAGGTGGGAGGAACTGGAAGAAACTGGGGTCAACCCTGTCCCTCCAGAGCTTGCATCCCCACTTCGAGGTTCTGATGCCAACAGAAACCTCAGGAAACCAGAGAGATCACAGAATGGCTTCACTCTGAGCTTTAGGAAAGTTCTAGCTTCCCAAAGGCACTGGGTTGTCTTCCTGAAACTCCAACTGGCCAAATCAAGGCCCTTCATCTACTCTCCCACAATACCCTGGAACTTTCCTTCATAGGACTCACTACAATTTAAGTATAAATTTGAGTATTTGTTTAATATATGTGTCCCCATCAGACAATAAACCCTGTATATTTTTTGTTTTTGCAACTATGTAACCATGCTAAGCACCAAGTAAAGGCTCAGTGTTTTTTGAATGAATAAACGAATGATCCAGATGATAAGATCAATCTTGTACTCCTCCAGGGAAACCCTTCTGCATGGCTTTGCTATTTCTCTCCTGTGCCTCTGGCTTCTTATGTAAATAGGGAACTGAGTAATAATCAAGGGCTTACTGATAGAGGAATTAAAATGTACTAAATTTATACATGATTACCCAATATCCAGATGCACTCTGTGGGCACACCCCTAAAACTGCCTGCCTAGCTGGCATTTCCAAACCTTTCCTTAAAGGCTGTCCCAGACTAGGCAGGTATGCACAAAACCTCACACATTTGAATTATAGACATTCAGGCTCAGAATTATTGTAAATTATCTTATTTGACTGGTTACCCTTTTATAATACATTTTATAGCTACCATCCTGGATTTTGTGAGCTATAAAAGACAAAATAGAGAAGACAGAAAGCATTTCTGTTTCTCTCCATCAACTCCATCAACAAAAAGTTGTAATTACTCATAAGAGTGAATCTGCACTGCTCTCTCTGTAGTTTTTTAGCTCCTTGAAAGCATGATAGACCAGGATTAAAAGCAGACTCTGTGGGCATGAAGATAACTGTGTAATGACAGAGGGGTCTACCTGAAGCCTGATTCTTCACAACACTAACCAATGAACCCGCTCAGCACACATGATCTCACTCATTGTGAGAACCATAAAGCAACAAGACTAGTAAAGTGTTATTACAAGGGTGTAAGAAGGGTGCTCCTTCATCTGCTCCCCGCTCCCCCAATATCCAAGCTTCTCTCTTGACGGCCCATCTGAGTGCTGTTTTGGGAATCAGAACAGTAGCAGGATTGGGGGCAGAACTCTCCCAACCAATGTCCTTAGGATAAAGGAAAAGATAAAGAAAGAAGAGATGATTGTAAAAGATTCATTTAACCTCTTAGAAACCTAGGAAATATGATTTGTCTCTGAAGATATAAAAACGAATCTTTGAATTTTGCTAATCCATTCCAAAGAGTGAATTTTTATGGTGTTCCTATCAGAGAACTGTGGCCACAAGCAATCCCTCCTTGGGTTTAGTTTGCTTTTAGAGCCCTCTTCTATTTTTCTAGAACTATTTCCCTTGTCAGGTGTTTTTGGTCCTAGAAACCAAGAGAGGTAATGCTAATTCTCTTAAGAGAAAATTTAAGTCACGAATGTACTTGCCACCTGTCTTTTAGAAAGAACCCATGGAAGAGATGTCCCTTTGGAAGATAGTTTGGTGGTTTCTTACAAAACTAACCATACCTTTACCATAAGATCCAGCAATCACATTTCTTGGTAGTTACCCCCCAAAGTTGACAACTTAGGTGCCCACGAAAACCTGTACATAGATGTTTACTGCAGCTCTATGCATCATCGCCAAAACGTGGAAGCAACCAAGATGTCGTTCAGTCAGTGAATGGATAAAGAAACCGGGGGACCTCCACACAACGGAATATGATTCATCCCTAAAAAGGAATGAGCTACCAAGCCATGAGAAAACATGGAGGAACTTTTGAGTGTGCGTAACTAAGTGAAAGAAACCAATCTGGAAAGGCTACATGCTATATGATTCTAACTGTACGACATTCTGGAAATGGCAAAACTACGGAGATGGTAGGAAAAATCAGTGGTTGCCCGGGATTGGGAAGTGGGGAGGAGGGATGAGTAGGTGGACTACAGGGAATTTTTAGGGCAGTGAAACTACGCAGTGTGATATCCTAAGTGGCAGATACATGTCCTTGTTTCTACATTTGTGCAAACCCATAGAAAGTACAATACCTGTAAGGTAAAGTGTGGACTTTGGGTGACCATGATGTGTTGAGATAGGTCCGTCAGTGGAATCTATGATGGCAAATGTGGATAGTGGGGGAGTTTGCACATGTGAAGGGACAGAGAGTATGTGGAAAATTTGTGTGTCTTCCTCTCAATTTCTCTATAAAACTAAAAAAGCTCTTTAAGAAAGTAAAATTGGAGCACCTGGATGGTGCTCATGGGTTAAGCATCTGCCTTTGGCTCAGGTCACGCTCCCGGGGTCCTGGGATCAAGCCCCGCATCAGGCTCCTTGCTCAGTGGAGAGCCTGCTTCCCCCCCTGCCTCTCACCCTGCTCATGTTTTCTCTCTGTCTCTCAAATAAATATTTTTTAAAAATTACAAAAGTAAAATCTTTTAAAAATAATTAAAAAAAAAAGAAAACATTTACCCTAAAGTAGTTTCCTACCCAGAATCCGTATCACAGGGCATTGCGTTCTCCCCCTCCAACTATTATGGTCCACAGAGCAATCTGCAGCAGGGAAAAGTGAGCACTGGAGTCTCTTGGAAGGAACTGAGACCTGCCTTGTGCAGAGCTCCTTGCTCACTCTGCTCAGTTCCCAAGGAAGGATCGTAATCTCTCTTTCTTTCAGAGTCCCCCTACCGATGTTCTAGGCCCTCTCCCACTTCTCTTCCTCACACCCACAGCTGAGTACTAGACGGATCAATACTATTTAGCAGGTCATGAGGTTGAAATCTTATGATGCGAAGTTTCTTTGGGAGGAGAATCCCCTTCTCACTACAATCTTTACATCTTGCGGGGGAGAAATGACCCCTTCTTATTAGTGAAAAGGAAAACTGAAACTAAAGGTTGCCCTGTATACCTTCCAGGCATCTATCCACTGAGCACCAGAGTGCTGTGATGTGGCTAGAACGGATTGGTCAGCAGTAACTAGTGGAACCCAGCTGGGCCAATTAAGTGTTCATCCATGGAAATCTGGACTGGGTAACGAGAGACATCCAGTCCGTCTCTGGGATGTGATGGATGGTAAGCATAGAATTATTTTAATGGTTGCACCCTAGAAGGGAGGACCCCAAACAAGGAACACCCCTTGTTCCTACCCACCCTGAAGCACAGCTCTTCATTTCTTCCCAGGATGTGTGAGATACTGCAAATTCTTTATTTTTTCTACAGGCTACTGCTCTTCATTTCTGTAACAAATAATAATAATTTATGTACCATGCCTTTTTCTAAAAACTTGTTAGGGTGGCACAAGGAGGAGAAATTACTCATAGTTCGTCTTTTTTTCTGACACTACTAACCACTGTTGCTGGTGGTGTTGTGAGGGTTGAAATGTTCAGTGCTCCCCACACTTTACTCTAAAGAACACTTCCTGCTCTCTGTCCAATCTCCTTCAGCTTTTCCCCAAGACAGGAAGAATTTCTCATTGGATGAGTAGAATCTGAGACCATAACTGCGTCTTTTTTTTTTTTTTTTTAAATAGTGGGCTGGGGTGCTACATCTTAGAAGACACGGAGCTTTGCTTACTAGGCTTACTAGGCTCTTCTTACTAGGCTCTTTACCATTGGGCCTCTTGTGACCTCTCTTGGTCTGTCTACATGCTTGCCTGGGCCAGACCCAAACATGGTCTCTGATCCTGCATTTCTGCTCTTGTTTGGATCAGCAAAGCAAGCTGTACAGATCATGACTGTGACCTTGGCTGGGTACTTGGGTTGGCATTCTGCTATTCAGATCAGCCATTTTTATTTTATTTTTAAAGATTTATTTATTTATTTGAGAGAGAGAGAGAGAGATAGTGGGGGGAGGAGTAGAGGGAGAGAATCTTCAAGCAGACTCCCCACTGAGTGCAGCTCCTGATCCTACAGCCTTGAGACCACAACCAGAGCTGAAACTGAGGGGCAGATGCTTAACCGACTGAGCTATCGAGATGCTCCAGATCAGCCATTTTTAAATATGTATATGCCATGACCACTACTAAGAGGAGCCCCTACTTAGTTTTCCATACCCAACCCATATAAAGAATATTCCAGCATCTTCTAATAGGGAAACAATGCATTGAATTGGTTTATTGGGCATTTAGTCATTTATTTTTTAAAAAGTGGTACTTTATACCCATTTTGCACCTTTGTCTGAACTGCTTAATTCAAAACTATATAGAAATTACAGTAAGGAGTAGAATATTAGGCACTAAAACTCACCTTAAACAACTTCAGGGCATCATTTGTTCTTGGTGAGCTGTATACAGGTTTTCACTTCGAGCTACTAATTAGCTCCTCCTGAGAAGCCTATAAAAGTCCCAGCACTCAGACAGCACCCAAGTCAAATTAAATCAGAACTTCTTTGGGTATGAACCAGACATCAGTGAATGTGCAGTAAAGGTTCAGAACCATTGCTATGTCTCTTCCTCTACTAATGACCCTTATGCCTCTCTTTTTCTTCTTGTTGGTAACAGGGATTTCCTAATCAACGCGTGGCACGGAACCTAGCAAAAGCAAGGAAGATCAAGGGAATGGAGAGAAAAAAAAAAAAAGTTGGGCTTGTAGGAAGCAAACCCAGTGGGTGGTAGCAGTATGAGCAAAAGTCTTGTGCAAGAAATTTTATTATAAAAGAGAAGCACAGAACACTGATTGAAATTGCATTGATCTTACAAGACAACGTGTAACAGGAGAAAAGATAAAGTTCTGAAGTTCGGTGGAAAAGCCAGCTGACACATAGAGGGTGAGGGAGAGCTGACTGACCATGAATAATCAAAGTTGAGAAAATTAGGGGGTCTTCTTGGGCTGTGATAAGATAGCATAGACTGGGCAGCTCAGACAACAGAAATGTATTTTCTTACAGTTCTACAGACTGGAAGTCCAAGATGAAGATGCCAACATGGTCAGTTTCTGGTAAGTTTCTTGATAGGTGCTCAAATGGCCTTTCATCTGTGTGTGTGCACAGAGAGAGAGAGAGAGCTCTAGTGTCTCTTCCTCTTACAAAGAAGCCACCAGCACTATGGGATTAGGGCCCCACACTTAGGATCTCACTAGACATTTACCAACTCGTTGCAGGCCCTGTCTCCAGCCTATGGATGGGGATGGGGATGGGGGAGGACAAAATTCAGTCCCTAACAAGGTATTGTGGCTGAGACTAGACAAACTTCAAGTCAATGATGATTGCTAAAACGTGATTATATCTCAAGGTACATAAAAAGAATACTGCTTACTTATCAAGGTCTACCTGGTGGCAGAAGCCACAATATAGTAGAGCACACATCACACAGGGCCCTTACTAAAGACTGTATCATTAAGTGAACGGAGAGAGACAAGTAGGGTTTACAGAGAAAGCTTCTGGGAGTTTGTGATGACTGAGAAAGGGGACTTCCCGTTCCCAGTAAGAGCTGATTGTGTCCAAATCAACTCACCACCATAGCAGATCCCACATCCCCCATGTCCGGAACTCAATCTCTCAGAAAGTCTCCAGGTTCTTGCAGCTGGATCCCAAAGGCTTCCCTGTAGCTGCTGTTCTAACCCTGACAGCTGATTGGAAACCTAAGGTCATGTTCACATTATAGGAAGATAGCTCAGGAGGCAGGATGCCTCCCCTGGAACACAAGCCCCTCCCAGCTGCCTGTGGGTGTCTCTGTGACATGGGACCTTGTGCCTCCTCTTCCTTAGCTTTGGCTGGTCAGCTTCTCAAGAGCAATCTTTCCCACGGAAAGCCAGTTTCTTAGCCCCGGGCTTCTCAGATTTGTAGAGGCATATGGAACACCTGGAGGATTTGTTAAAACGCAGATTCTGAGGTTGATGGCTTTGGGAGGGACCTGAGTATCTGCATTTCGATCAAGCTGCAGGTGATACCAATGATACTGAAACTGGAACCCCATTTTTGAGTGACAAGTATGTTTTCAGCAACATCCTTTGAGATGTGGTGGGGCATTTCCCACTTCCCCATGTTGGTATTGTTGATCATCCCTCCAGAAGTTTCCTAATGCGTGATCATCATCACCATTTTGTGTCTTAGAAAATTAAGACTCAAAGAGGCCAGGGAATCATAGAGAAAGACACAGGGGGCTCAGTTAAGGTTTAGTGTTTGGTTTTTTTTTTTGAAAGTGACAATGTCCCTCTTCTCTTCTCTCCTCTCTCTCTTTACAAATTCATTGCTTTTATTCTGAAGGATTATAATTCTATCTGATCATGCAAGCTACTTCTGGGAAAATCCTGCATTTTGAAATGAATCACAACTCACCAGTCAATTCCCTGTCTTTCCCAGACCCAAGTAGCTACAATTTAAGGGGTGGCAGCAGGGACCGACTTCAGAAGCAGCTAGGAGGCCACCAGCCTGGCACCACTGTGACTTTTAACATTTTCCTTTCTTCCTATTTTCATACCTCTTGGCACCCAGTGTGTAAAAGAATGGATATAAAGAAATTAATGAGTGGGTAGGTAAGTAAATGAGCTTTCCATGTTCGATCTAAAGGTTGAATAACGTTGTTTTCCTCTACGAAAACCAGGGGATGGATGGATTGGCTAGAGAGGCAGGTAGGTAGGCAGATAGAGAAATAGAAATATCATACAAACATATATGCGCATCTATAGATACACGCATGAAAATACATTTGCCTTTCAGGATCATTTACATATTCAAATTTCAGTGCACGTGTAATGTACATAAAAATAGATAGGTGTGTATCATACAAAATAAGCATAAAGAAGCCTTTTTATCCCTCATGCAGGTCCTTGAATGCACTCATCAGAAGCACTTTAGAATGATGCCAAAATCCCATGATTCAAAAAATAGAGAAACTCCTGAGCTGGACTGTATCCTGCCCACTTAGAATAATTTAACGTAGGTTTCCAAGTGATACTGTCACCCACCGGGCTCACTTCACTGAACCTATTTGCATATTCATCTGAATGCAAAGCCCAAGATTAAAGTGAATTACTGTTTAGCTTTCTTCCCCTGACTTCTCTGCGGGACCCACCTCAGGGACATGCATGCGAAGCCCCTGGGGAAGCATTTACCAAATGGGTTTACAAATTTGTTTATGCACAGAAGCCTTGTCCCCCAAACAATAAAAGTCACCATGATCATGCCACTAATTCAACTCTTCCCATTAATTGGCCTCTTCCAACCATTTTACTCTCTCCTCTGTTCTGTCCTGCTTTAATCTTAAACTGGATCATTATCCTATTTAACATTTTATAAGTTATTTCCCACGCAGAGCGAGATATCCAATATTCATTAAGTACCTCTTCTCTGTTTAGCTCTGTGTCAGGCGCTGGATAGACAGAGATAAGTTTCCACGATGTGCTTTATTATTGTAAGAATAAAACATTGCACCACATTACAATTTCAAATAATATGGAAGAATATTAAGATGACTCAGTCCGGCCTGTATCTCTTCTGCTTTAACCACTTTTAATTATTTCTTCTGTTTTCTCCCAGAAAGTGTATGTTTCTCTGCGTGTGGCTGAGCATATGCGGCACATGCTTTAGCTATATACACAGCTTTCTATATTTTCCGAGTAAATTTAATCCTTCCAAAACGAAACACATAACTTCTCCTCTCTCTGGGTGTTATCCTCAAAATAGCACATGACATTGATTCTTGAGTATACGGAGTGTCTGGTAATGGACTTGGTAACGTGCCAGCCTATGATATTCTATTCCCATTAATCCATTCTAGTTTGCAGAGTTAATTCTGCATAAGACCTTTCCCCTCAACACCTACTATGTTGCACTACATTTGGTCAAGTTCCAATAAAAACATATTGAATCAACTTATTTCTGAAACACGAGCCCCCCCCCCCTTGAAAAGGATCATTCTGTAATCTACTTTATACTTCTGTGTTATACTGGGTTTGTTTAAAGTTGAGGCAATTGTTCTGGTCACTTGCGACAACGTGGATGGAATTAGAGGATATTAGGCTATGCGAAGGGGGTCAGTAAGAGAAAGACAAAATATCATGCGATTCCACTCCTATGTGGAATTTAAGAAACAAAACAGAGGAACATAGGGGAAGGGAAGGAAAAATAAGATGAAAACAGAGAGGGAGACAAACAATAAAAGACTCTCAACTCTAAGAAACAAACTGAGGGTTGTTGGAGGTGTGGGGATGAGGTAACTGGGTGATGGGCATTAGGGAGGGCATGTGATGTAACGAGCACTGGGTGTTACATGCAACTGATGAATCACTAAATTCTACTCCTGAAACTAATAATATAGTGTATGATAATTAAATTGAATTGAAATTTTAAAAATAAATAAATAAAGGAAGGGCACCTGATAGAACCAGAACCAGCCTAACTGCTGATTTTAACATGGGACCTGAAATGTGAGTAATATTTCTAAAATTCCATTTATACCTCATCCAGTCCTTGATTCATTTACTTGAAAATAGCTGCAGGAATAGGCTCCGTCCCCAGAGAGCCATGGTCCTGGGAGGAATGCTTGCTTTAAGAAGGACAAACAGAGAGGGATGCCTGGGTGGCTCAGTTGTTAAGCGTCTGCCTTCAGCTCAAGTCATGATCTCAGGGTCCTGGAATCGAGTCCCGCATTGGGCTGTTGCTCAGTGGGGAGCCTGCCTCTCCCACTGCCCTCTCCCCTGCTTATGTGTGTTTGCTCTCTTTCTCTCTCTCTCAAATAAACAAATAAAATCTAAATAAATAAATAAATAAATAAATAAATAAATAAAGACAAACGGAGGGTGGGAGGGCCAGAGCTTGAAAAGGTTCAGGAGGCTGGGCTGGGCTGGCTCAGGAAGTAGACACACTTACAAACATGGAAAGCAATGGCGTGTGTGCAAAATCCAAATGGGAGTAAGACCCAGAGGCAGCCATTTGGGAACAAAGAGCAACCTAGCTGGTCAGCTGAGTGTACCTAGGAGAGAGGGAGGCTGCCTGAGTGGAATCCAGATGTTAAGAAAAAATGAGGCTGTTTGGAAGTTAGTTCAGGTGCCTTAGAGGACGTGTATCTCTTTTCTATGACATGAAACATTGTGGTTGCTGATATGAAAAGTACTGCCTCCTTACATGATCCTATCGTAGATGAAAAAGAGTTTTAAAATAATAACACTAATGTCATCACGGACAACCAGAAGACTGAATAAACCTGAAAATGTGTTTGTAACTTTACACCAAATACATGTCCTCAAGAGAATGTTTCTAAAGCCACATGAGATAATTCAAGCTCTCTGGTATTAGTACCACCGACCTGCTATGTAGTAAAGTTCATTCATTTCGGTCTTTTAATTTGTAGGGGTTACTCTATTGTATGTTTTCAATTTGATTTAATTTTGCAAATGTAAATTATTTCTAAGTTTCAAAGGTTAACATTACTTAACAAGATATTTTCAGGAAGATTTTGCTTTTATATCAGTTCTTCTTTTGACTCCAATATTTTATTATATACATGCACAGATGCATACACAAATGGTTATGTATTAAATTTACTCTTTTGAACCTTGTTTTTTTCACTTAAGAATACATCCTGGAGATCATTCCCTATCAGCTGGTGGAGAGGGTCTCATTCTTCTTTTATGGCCACATAATATTCCATTGTGTGACTGGACAATTTGATAACCAGCCAGAACCCTATTAATCTATATCTACAATGTCTCTAAGCCTTTCGATTAAATCATTATTTTTAGCAGGTAAATTACATGGATGCAAAATAGGCAATTTAGCTAATACTGCGTTTTCCAACATTTATTTCCAGTATTTTGCCATTACCACAAAAAAAAAAAATGCTCTGGCAATAATCTGTTAGCATAATCTATAAACAAGTCCATAGTTATTTTCTTAGAACAAACTTCTAGAAGTGGAATTTCTGGGTTAAAATCTTTATACTTATTTAATGTTTTACCTCTATTGATTTGGGTCCTATTGATAGCCTATCACATATTATGCTAAACTGGGTAATAATTCCTGATTTTATTGTGCAGCAACATCATTCTGCCATCCTAAATATAGGTATTTTTTTCCAAATTTAAGATTTCTACACATCAAAAAGTCGATTTGAAAATAGAAGTAAAAACTATTCTAACATAAAAGTAGGGACCACTATGGAAAAAATAACATTGGATTTTATACCAATAACATGGAGCTTAGTTTGGTTTGTCAAACTGACTGACTAAATAAAAGCTTTGATTGAAAATATCATACAAATAAATTTTATCCACGTAGATCACTTCTATTTAAGTAGATGTTGGAGTATAATTCAAATATTTACTTTGGGTTTTAAGGATAAGTCTTTTTCTATTTTATACATGGCCTATTGCACATGGTACAAAGGTAGAAAACCTTGAAAGTATTGCTAAGTTCCTTAGAAACCTAAAGTGTGATGTTGCTGAAAAAAGAAATGTGTTCTCTACTATTTTCATTAAAAAACCTCCCTTAGGGATAAAGTTAGCTGACTCTGAGTCAAGAATAAATTTAAGAAGATAAGAGAGCTGGGATTGCCTTCCTTCCACTAAACAATCATAAAGACTTTGAATAACTTCCCTCAGAGAGATATCCCCCCAAAAACCTATACAACATAGAGGAATTAACTCTGGAGGATTCCATGGAAGGCCATTTGTACAGAAAGCTCTAGAGAAAATGGAATGACTCATCAGTGCTTTGATTTTGACCAGGGAAGCAAATAATGAACCTAATACATACTAGGAACTGCATCTGAAGTGATACATTTTGAACATATTAGCCAGTGCCAGTGAGGAGATCAGGGATAAAGATTAAAAAAACAAAAACAAAACAAAACAAAACAAAACTACTATTTACCACAGACAGACTTGATAGAACAGAGATTCCTGGCCAACAGAAACTACTGTTACTTGGGATTCCAGAAAACCACCTATGGAGCCATCATACAGAATATGAAGGCAAGGAAACGATGGTATTAGGGATCCCACTGAGCTTTACAACATGTCATATTTAATAAGAGATGGTAGGGGACAGAAAACAGACATCCTAAGAAAATGGGCTATGGAGAGCTCCACTGAATGGAGACCTCCTCCCCCTGGTAGGTAGAGCTCTAGAAATAAAGATTCTATGTCATAATGAGTACATTCAGTTATCTTACAGGACCAAGCACATAACGTCAATGACTTGGAAGCAAACCAGAGGATAGGGAGTGACAGGTAAGACGAGGCCCAAAGGAGCACTCTCCCACCTAAAGACAACTATGGCTATTCTGTCTGAGCTAATGGTTGCCACTAAGGAATTGGCACTAGAATTGTCATACTGTCTGATTTTTCAAGAAAAGTTGGAAAGTTTTCGTGTGAAATCAAACTCTTCTGTTAGCAACATTGTTTTTTTTAAATTTTAAAAAATTCTCTATAGGCCAATCAAAACATGTCCACAGGCCCCTGGTTTGTTATCTTTATAATATGTCCTCAGGCTCCTGGGCCTGAGGAAGCTGTTCACTCCTACTGGGTCTTACCATCCCCTTCTCCCAAGAGGAATGAGAGATGCAGGAAAACAATGACCATCACAAGGGAAAGCAATCTATTTTTTAGGGGTAAGGCACAGTCCTCATTTACCTTGAATTTCACAAGTTCTACCACCTCCTAAGTTAGTGATGTTAGCTGAAAATACACTTCGAGTTTCTTTTACTTTTTAAAAAATGTAAAGCTAAAACAGGACTATAATTTGCCAAATTCCAAACTGGTTCATAATGGTGCAATTCAAGCTTTTTGCATCATGCTAATGAAAATGGCATACTGACTGGGCATTTCACCATTCAAAGATGCTGATGTAGCCCTCTAAAAATAAATGAAGAGGAAAGACCCATCCACTGCCTCCCCCCAATAATCAGTTGATTAATCTTCCCACTGAGATGACCAGATATTTTGGTGCCGCATAGAGACAAGACACCACTCATAAGGTCAATCGAGTAAGTTTCGAGAGCACAGATTGGGGTTGATATTTTATAGTTCCCAGTGTAGTATTAAATGTATTTCTATCTCCTTTCAGAAGCCATAGCTGCTTTTAATGTGAAAAAACCTTTTCTTCTATATGGAAAATCACCTGCCTCTTACCACCGTATTTCCACAAATGCGATTTTTTTCTTTTCTTTCTTTCTTCCTTTCTTTTTTTTAACAATGAGGAAATTTCTATCTGGAAAACACATTGGAAGTCAGCCTGGTCAAATCTCTAAATTTGGTCAGGAAACTCATGCTATAGAACCCCCAACAAATGAGCAGTTGGTTTCTGCTGAAACAACTGGTGAATTCTAACCAGTCTCTAAGAATTGCGGCTAGGATGGGGAATGGTGAACATGTGACTTGGAATCTTTCCCTCCACCTTCCCCCATCTCAGATCTGTGCATAATACAAGGAAAGATCCTCGCTGTTAAATCTCACTTACCGTGCTCTGCTCTCTCCTTAGTAAGCCTCAGCACCAACAAACACCCAACAGGCTGGCGTCCCAAGCACCATTCGTGACTCCCAAGTATCTGATTATTTAAAGCAGTGAAATATCACATTTGGCAGGCTCTCCTGAGAGGCAGCTGTTGTGTTTAGCTAGTGTGTGAGCAGTTGGTGGGTCCTGCCCACCGGCAGGCCAAGTCAAAAATAGTTTGTGCCCACGTCGACAGTCAAAACCACACGGTTTAACTGAAATCCCAGAACTTGTGGGGCTAACTTAGCCAAAATGAGGAGTAGAAAGCTGTATGAAATTCAGGCCCATAACCTTCCTAGTTTGTTTGCCTTTCTGTCTTCTGCAGAACAAATCAGTGGTGTGATAGAATTGGCCTGAATTGCTGGAATCTGGGATGAAGATACAATCCTATCATAAATCAGATGAATTCATTATGGACAACGAATTTCAATATCTAAATAATAAATTATTTCAGTATTTTTTATAGAAAAATAGATTTGCTGTGGAAATTAGGTGTGTTTTTAAAATATTTGATTCAATGTGGTGTAAAGGTACCCGTGGCTTCTAGAGCTCTTCAAGTAATGTTCTGGAAGCTGGTTATCCTCACCTTCCCTGAATGTGTCCATCACACAGCTCTTAATCCTTGGTTGGTTACATATTATTAAAACATCTTCCAATTAATGTCTTATCTTTTCACTTTCTTCCCTAGTAAGTTTACATCAAAAAAGAGTGCTAATTTGATGCAGTGTTATTAAAATTTTCTTATACATTTTGTTTCTCATGTATTTTGTTTGAGAAATATTTGGATTATAAAGTTTTAAAAAAAATCTGTACTTTTTCCTAAAAGGTTTACATTTATTTTTGCCTTTGAGATATAAACCAAAATTGTTTTATGTGTACGGTGTGAGGTAAGAATCTAATTTCATTTTTTCCCAACATGATAAATTGTTAGCACTTATTTTCTACTAATCTAGAGTGCTACTTCTATTGAAAATCAAAATGTCACAAACATAGGTTCTGTTTCTAGGATCTTGATATCTTGATCTTTTTTCATGAGTCAGGCTGTGTACCAAGCACAAACACTGCATCAATGAACACTGCAAATACAGAGTAAGTTGACACTCCATTGAGCAAATTTCCACACCAGATTGTTCTTAGGAAAGTTTTGGCCATTGAACTTCCCTTAAACATCTGCAATCAGCATGTCAAGTTTTTCAAAATTTCCTATTGGTATTTTTATTAAAATTGCATTGAATCTCTAACTTAACTTACAGAGAACAGGTATCTTGTGATGTTAAATTTTCTGATTCATTCATTGGATTCATTTGTTTATTCATTTAATTCTTTTTCATTAATTTATTTCTTTATTTCATTATTTATTTCATTATTTCATTATATTCATATTCATTATTCATTATTTATTTCATTAATTTAATTCTTTTTCATTAATTCATTAATTCTTTTTTAGCGAAAATTAGAAAACTTTCTGAAAGACGTTAAGTTTATGTCTTTCAGAAAGTTTTCTAATTTTTGCTAAAAAAGTCTTATGCAGTATTTGTTCATTTAATCCTATGCACCCTTATACTGGGTGGCTCAGTGGGTTAAGCCTCTGCCTTTGGCTCAGGTCATGATCTCAGGGTCCCGGGATCGAGCACTGCATCAGGCTCTCTGCACAGCAGGGAGTTTGCTTCCCTCTCTCTCTGCCTACTTGTGATCTCTGCCTATCAAATAAATAAATAAAAATTTTAAAAAAAGAAAGGTTTCTTCTATTCCTACTTTGAAAAATATTTATAATAAATGAGTGTTGAATTTTATCAATTTTTTCCAGCGTTTGGGAAAATCATATGTTTGGTTTCTCTTTTGATCTGTTGATGTAGTGAACTTAATTTATAGAATGTATGAGAAAATAAAATATTCTTGTATTTCTGGGGAAATAACACTATTTATTAAGGATATGTGATCTTGCTATGCATAGCTGGATTTAGCGTGCCAATGTTTTGCTCTGGATTTACATACATCCATGTTCCCAAGTAAGATGGCCTATTATTTTCTCTTCTCATGGCGCTCTTGTGTGGTTTTAGAAACAAGATTACGTTAACTTCCTAGAATGTGTTGAGAGAATATACTTTTATTTTTTCTATTACTTGGCAGGTGTCAAATATTAAAACTACCTCTTGAAAGTTTGGTAGAATTCTTTTGGGACACACCCTGCAGCTAGTATTTTTTTCTTTGTGGGAAAATTAACATTACTCAGTTGATTTAATGGTTACAGAAATTTTCATGCTTTCTATTTCTTCTAGAGCCAGTTTAGGTAAAAATATGTGTTTCTAAGAATTTGTATGTTTCATTTAAGTTTTTAAATCTATTGACATAAGCCAAAACTTGGTGTTTTCTTATTATTTTTTGATACAGATACTTCTTATATCTGTAATTATAACACTTTTCTATACTTAATCTTAGATATTTTTATCTTCTTTAATTTTGATTGAGCTCATCAGATACATATTCTATTAATCTTTTCAAAAAACTACTTTTGGTTTTGGCATTCTCACTTCTTTATCTTTGATTTTTTTATTAATTTATGTTTCTAACATAATTATAGACGTTTTTGTATATTCTGATTATACTGTGCTGCTTTTTTACCCTCTTCTTAAGATGACTAGCCCATTAATTTTAATTTCTTTCACAGTAGTAAAAAAGCCAAACTAATATTTGCAACTAGTAACAATTATAGATATTTTCATATTATATTTCTATAGTTTCAGAATCTCAAAATATCATGTACATTTATAAGTACCTTAAAATTATAGTTATTAGAGTCACCACTAGATACTATTATTCAATAAATGAACAAGGAAGCTCATATATTACTAAATCCCAAATTTAAAAAATTACTTTGATAATTCTATTTTTAGGTAATTGGTTTTCTTCATACTTTTATGTATTTTATTTTATGCACTAGGGATCACTAGTATGTGAAGAAAACTATGGATTTCACCAGATTTCCAAGGAGAAAAAAATAAAGTTTAAAAAGGTTTAAAAAAAAAGCGCTCTTTGGTAGAGCTTAATGCAGGATTCTCAGGTTTATCTTCCTCACCTTACCAGGGGCTGACTTCTAGATCCCATTGTTTTATAGATGTTTTCCTTCATGTAACCATACTTTACCATTCCCTGCTTGCTTTCCTTTTTACAACTAACTTCCCTTTTCAGCTCACCGGATTTTATTTTTGTTAGTTGACTTGTGCTCTTAGATTTTTTTCTAACTTCGTAACAAACTAATAATGAATTAAATATTGTATTTTGGGCAATTTATCAAAGATCTCATTGTATTTTAGCAGAAGACTATGTAGCCTGGTTTCCTACTAGAAACAGGAGTCTTGTCCAAGATTTCCTAACTCTTACTTAAGCTAAGTTGGGAGAAAGATCTACCATCTCTCATGAAAATTCTGACCTCCATGTTTTATGTTCAAGAGGACTACATGAAGAACAGCTTTCCCCAGTGAGACCTCATACCTCTGACACATATAGCCCTGAAGCATTTTCTTAATTGCAAAATTCAACATGTTTATACGGCAAACTAGTCCTCAGGTTTTAAACATCCGCTGCTGTCACCTGTTTTGAAAGGGACATGCACTGTTCTCTCTGGTGAGACGGAGTGTGCAGGAGCATCACAGACAATTCTGGAGGGCTTGACCCTCCATCAGGCAGGGCTCAGTAGCCATCAACTTTCCCTGCCCCGTCAGCCCTCACAGCCAAAGCTTCAGAGCACTCCTCGACTGACACTGCCATCTCAACCCCAGTTTCCCTTAGAATTTATCTAATGACCTGGAATCGATACTCTCTTTTTTCTTAAGCCCTACAGAATCCACTGATTGATTACTCTTACTGTAACTTTTAAGATTCTGAATCTCAGTATCTTTTTGTTTAAATTCCTACCTAAAAGTGTAAAACAAAGAAAGCAAACTACTGGTAGAGGAATAAGTCTTTTTTAAACTATAGAAACTCATCTAGATAGATAGATAGATGATAGACAGACAGGCATATATACGTACGCACATGCACAATGTATTA
The DNA here is from genome assembly GCF_010015895.1 of Lontra canadensis. Classification (NCBI taxonomy): domain Eukaryota; kingdom Metazoa; phylum Chordata; class Mammalia; order Carnivora; family Mustelidae; genus Lontra; species Lontra canadensis. The sequence continues at coordinate 9,854,529 of NW_022630996.1, forward strand.
TACATACATATGTGAAGGGCACCACTTCTTTCATTGATTTATATCAAGGCTGTTCTCTGAAGACTATTGAGGTTAATGAGGATGGTGATACTTGAGCCGTTATTTTCCTTCGCTTCTAAGTAATTCTGCATCAGCTGCTCTAACTTGCATTTTAGCACTCACTAAACCTTCATCGGCATTTGTTGTTATGTTCTCTTTAGGCTGTTCAAATCACACAGGCAAAACATTTTCTTGTTTTAACTTACATTGCTGTGCCTGGTGATGGGGAGTATTTTGTCTTGTTCTTGCCTAAGTTATCCTAATATAAACTCATTCTTCTTTCAAGATATGCCTTATTTTCCAAACGTAGGCCAGATTGTGGACATGGTAATAATTAATTACCTGTTTTCCTATAGTCTTTTTGGATGAACTCTAGGGAGTGATTATTTTCCAAGGTGATCAGATCTAATTCCTATTGCCTTTCTGCTCAAATTCTTTTATTGCTCCTGACTCACTTGTTTTAATTATCTAGGGATTGAACTAAATAAACTGAATAATTTCAAGTACCTAAATAATGGCATCAGTTCTTTCTGGGTTGACTGCAGCCTTAGGATATTTTTGTAAGACTTCAAAACAGTCATTTGGTTTGGTTGTAACTTCAAACATTTATAGATATTTGTCGGAGGAAGGTCCTTCAGGAGAGTCAAATCCAGCCCTGCTATTTTGTAAATCTGGCAACTCATATCCAGAAATGTAGACTGATTTATGAATATTACAGAGGAAGTTACTGGTAAATCTTGGTTTATAACCCAGATGTCCCAGTGTTTTTTCTACTTATTTATAACCATTATGTCACCATACACATATTTCCGAATTGGAAAAAGAAATTACGACAATACATTTCGTATATTCAGATAGACATTGGTATGTCAACTCCAGGAAATGTCAGTTTTTCTCTGATCAAGGATATCAATCTTTGGGATGGGAGGAATCTGTTTAACCTGCACTCAACTTGGTTTTTGCTTGATAGTTTTGAACTATTAAAATGAAAACAAGGAGGCTGTCACTGGTTTAGGAAAATTGTCAGATAGGCAGCTATAGATTGGGTCTGATTTAATGATGTTTCTAGTATCTTTTTAAAAGAAAGACATTTCAGGGCCAGATTCAAGAAAAAAAATAGCTTGACTGGAGTTAGTGACTTAATGAGTGACTTTTTTCTGCACAGAATCACCCTGAACATGGAATTTAGCTTCTAAAGCACTTGCCCCCAATACCCAACCCACACAAAGAATTTAGGAGTATAGTAGATTTTTTTTTTTTTAAAACTGGAGTCTGTTGCAGCTTCAAATTTCTGCATAGGAGGAGATTATGAATAGCAATCAAGTTAGAAGAAGAGGTGGGTAGGGGACACGTTTTGAAGATGTTTTTGTGCATAAGCTCACTATTTTGGCTGAGATTGTGTGGGCTTTTGTTTCCTTTTGTTTTTGTTGTTTGTTGTTGCTGACCAGGAAGGCATTTGAATCTAAGAAATTTCTTTATTCAAAAGAACCTTCTGGTCAGCCTGCTGGACCTTTCCCGATACAGACCCAATACACATCACATTATGCTTTATTTCTCTTCCATCTTTCTCTTCTCTGTGCCCTCACCTCTCTTCTCACTGCATGAAGAACAAAAAAATCTTTGCACTAGCATATTTGCCCTTCTCTCTGATGCCTTGGCACCAAAATGCCTTCTGCGAACACTTAAATAAAATTCCAGCCAAAGACAGCTCCCTCTATAAGAGCAATTCTACAACCAGTTATTTAGGTGATAACATCTTTCGACCATATTATACAGTAAGCAAAGAGTCAACTATGAGGGCTTAATAGAGACGTAGAGTTTACCATTGTACTTTACAACCACTAACCTCTGAACATCTCTAAATCACAGCACTTAACAACCTTCAAGCTCTGCTTATCTTTCTCTATCTGCCTAAATTCATTCCCCTCCTGATCAAGTACTTCTCTATGAATAACGTGAACATTCTCTTGCTAGTTGTACCTGATTCTCACCTTGTTCTTAGGCAAACTTTTTCTTACGCAGTATTTCTCAGCCCACCTCTGCACTGAAGAGACCTTTTTTTTCCAGTTTCCCACTTGGTCCCAAATGGCTTTCACCACTTACCTAGTTTTCCTATATAAAGCAATAATTAATAACCTGCAACTTCTACAGAATCATGAAAACATATTCTTCTCTTCCTTTATTCATTGTTTGCAATTCAACCCAAACACCCAAATACCTATTACTGTTCTATTCTAGAGCTTTAGAGTGAAAATGGTGGTCTCCCATTCCCATTCTTCCATTAGCACATACTGGCAATAATTTTAAACTCTTACATTGAAAACACTCCTATGAAACTTTTTTCATTAAAAAGATGCCAAATAATGACAATAGAGTATTTTCTTCAAAAATGTCCATATCTTTGTAATGATTTTATAGTTTCAAGATTAACAGATTGAATTATCCTATCAGATCCTCTTCTTTATCTATTTATCTATCTATTTGTTTATTTCACAGCGAAATAGAGAGTGCACAAGCAGGAAAGGGGCAGAGGGAGAGGGGGAGGAAGAATGTCAAGCAGACTCTGCACCATGCTCAGAGACTGTCGGAGGGTGGGGGCGGTCTTGATCCCACGACCCTGAGATCATGACCTGAGCTGAAATCATGAGTTGGATGCTTAACCAACTGAGTCACCCAGGTGCCCCCAAATCCTCATTTTTAAAAAGAAATATTTAATATTCATTCTATGCTATCAGATTACAATTTCATTCCCCCTGTTTTTCAGCCTCTGATAGAAGTCTCCATTCAATTCTTACATAAAACCATGTTGTAACAAGGTAATTTAATGTCACCAGGAGAATGGTTTCTGCTGAGCTCAGTTGCATAGTGAGGTAAGCAAAGCCACATCTGTAAGAGCTCTTACAAGGGCTCCTGCTTCAGCACTCCCAAGTAAATTGCTTCAGGACTCTTCAGATCCATGACATACTTTGATTGTCACCCTCAGTCATGAAAATAATTTTCAATAGTCGATGTCTTAAAGTAAACACTGCTCTCACGAAATATTCTCTGTAGTCCTATTTCTTATCTCTGCCCTTTAATATAACCATTTGGCTAGCCAAAGAAATAATTCAATTCACATGGAGGGGGAAGGCAGGCAGCCAGGAGAGAGGATGGACAACAGATCAAGAAGTACATAGACTTAATTCTGCAAGCATCAGGACAGGAGGCAACATTATGCTTAATAAATGGGCATTTTCTAGGAAATACCACTTGGGTTTTGATAAGGCTGCAGCTACCAGCCAGTTGAGGCAGGCATGACATTGATAGACAGTGATCCCTAAGGTATGGTTGGGTGCAAAATAAACTCACATGAGCAGTAAGGAGGGCACGTGATGTGATGACCACGGGGTGTTATATGCAACTGATAAATTATTGAACACTACATCTGAAATTAATGATGTACTATATGTTGGCTAATTGAATTTAAATTTTAAAAAGAGAAAAGATGACTTCACCATATTGTTGAGGGTTCTTCTCTGGGCTCTCTACTCTGTTTGCAAATGACACTACAAAGCGCTGATATCCAAGATCTATAAGGAACTCAAACTCAACACTCAAAACACAGATAATCATGTCAAAAAATGGGCAGAAGACATGAAAAGACACTTCTCCAAAGAAGACATACAAATGGCTAACAGACACATGAAAAAATGTTCATCATCATTAACCATCAAGGAGATTCAAATCAAAACCACATTGAGATACCACCTTACACCAGTTAGAATGGCCAAAATTAACAGGAGAGGAAACAACAAGTGTTGGAGAGGATGTGGAGAAACAAGAACCCTCTTACACTGTCGGTGGAAATGTAACTTGGTACAGCCACTTTGGAAAACAGTGTGGAGATTCCTCAAAAAAATTAAAAATAAAGCTACCCTATGACTCTGCAATTGTGCTACTAGGTATTTACCCCAAAAGACACAGATGTAGTGAAAAGAAGGGCCATATGTACCCCAGTGTTCATGGCAGCAATGTCCACAATCGCCAAACTGTGGAAAAAGCCAAGATGCCCTTCAACGGATGAATGGATAAAGAAGCTACGGTCCATATATATGATGAAATATTACGCAGCCATCAGAAAGGATACCCAACTTTTGTATCAGCATGGATGGGACTGGAGGAGATTATGCTGAGTGAAATAAGTCAAGCAGAGAAAGTTAGTTATATGGTTTCACTTACTTGTGGAGCATAAGGAACAACATGGAGGACATTAGGATATGGAAAGGAAAAGTGAATTGGGGTAAATTGGAGCGAGAGATGAACCATGAGAGACTGTGGACTCAGAAACAAACTGAGGGTTTTCTGGAGGGGAATGGGTGAGCCTGATGGTGGGTATTAAGAAGGGCATGCGTTGCATGGAGCACTGGCTATGGTACACAAACAATGAATCTTGGAACACTGAAAAAATAAAATTAAATTTTAAAAAAAGAGAAAAGAAAAATAAAAGAAAGAAACTCACATATCTACCACCTTATGAGATTCTCTAGGTAAATTTTTCATTCTTCTCTAGACCTCAAATTATTGAAAATAATATTGGCCCTCTTCCGATAAAGAAAAGATGTGATTTTTTACTAAGAAAATACTGGGAAACACTTTCTTGGCCACTTAATTATTTTTCATAGCTGACCTTAATTTCTTCAGCATAACCTATAACTTCAAACCAACAAATAAACACTGAATACCTAGACCTTGCAAGTTGGAGAAGCATTTTAGCTGAATATATGCTTAATATGGCTAAGCTTGCTGCTACAGATAATTTTTGTTGTTTTTTAGTTTTCGGATCACTTCTTAGCTAGTAGCTTAGAAGCTAAAAACAAAACAAAACAAAACAAAAAAAACAGATGCATTATCTTGAAAAGACAAGAACATGATTGACAAGCAGGAAGTGGCCCCCAAGCTACTTTCAGTCAATTTTCTGAACAAAAGATTCATTCTCAATCTTTCTTCCCATATGAAACAGGCCTAACTGGGGGATTCTTATATAATCCAAAATCTATAGGACAATTATAAACAGGAACTGAGATTTTCAGCCATCAGGTAAAGAATAAGGCTAAAAGTTTTCCACTTGGGTTATAAAGGAAACTACAGATTTAAAAGAAAATCTTGAGGGTACCAATTCTGACATCTTATTATCCTTAATTAGTACGTTAACAGTTCCTAAGATTCTTTAGGTCTTCAGGAATCTCATTTTATTTTGCTTTTATTAGCACTATTCCTTTCCTATCCTTTAATGTGTGTATGTGTGTATTATGACCTTAACTTACAATCTAAATGCACATGATATTTCAATCCTATCAAGTACCTAGAAATAACCAAATCTGTCTCCAGACATTGAAAAAAATCTGTGTCCCTTTTTGTAGGTTAAATAATCCCCATCCCAATAGTCTTTTTACACAGAATTATTATTTTCAAAACGAAATGCCTGGTCAGTTTCTTAGAGAATCTTTAAAATGTCTACATATATCTAAGCTGGTGGAGCCCAAAAGAAGACTCTAACCAGTCTCTAATAGTGAAAATTAATGTAAGTCTTGCAACTTCTTCTCCTAAATGTTTGAATATAGAAATGTGAAGTTGGAAGAATCTCATCTCCAAGTGATTCCCTTAGTATCCCACAAGTACAGAAGTAGGCTTGTAGCAAACCTTCTGTGAATTTCAACCATTTGGAGAAGAAACCATAACCTCCCACAACTACCACCCTCCATCTCTGTGGAAGCAAGCTCACAAGTCCTTCCTGCTCCCCATTCCGTGAGTTACCAAGGAAACTGTGTGTCACATAAATATACTTGATACACGAGAGGTATTCCCTGAAGACCTACTCTTCCATTTGTTTTTAACTAGGTTTTTTTTGTTTGTTTGTTTGTTTTGTTGGTTTTTTTTTTTTTTTTTTTTTTTACTGACACACAGCTAAGTGACACAGAACACTCTCATCAATGGGTCCCTGAATTCACAGATGATCCTTGTAGTACCAGAATGTACAATGTCAACAACATGGAAATATTTGGTACAAACAGGGGTCCCTTCTAGAAGGTAACCTGGTGTTCAGAAATGCCCGAGACTGTCTAGGGGTCAGGCAATTCTGATATGTAGAAAGTCTTAGAAGACTCCTAAGAGTTAAATCATCCTGAAAAAAAAAATGGAGCCAGGGAAACAGTCATTCTCCAGCTAAAAAAAAAAAAAAAAAAGACCCTGTGCTCTTTTCTACCCTCATGGGCCTTCTCCCCACTTCCCCTTACTCTCCTCTACCTCCTCTCATGTCAAAGTCCCAACTCGTTTGAAGTGCATCCTCCAATGTGGGGTATCCACCATTCATACTTCCATTTATTTCCACACTGAAGAAGGTGGGAAGGGTTTAGATCCTGAAATCTGAGTAAAGAGGGGATGGAAGAAAGCATCATGGTTCTTTGGGCTTCAAGCTGGATATCTGAAGACCAGTATGAGTTTATGTACTGAAAACGTGATTCTACTACCAATATATCTCCTATATCTTACATTAAAACCATGTCTGTATCCTTTCTAGCTTCAAGCTCATTTAAAAAAACTCTTCTTTCACAGCCAGGTGACTGGAAGAGAATGAAGGTATGAGGGCATGAGGAAAATTTTTCCAGCTTAAGTTAAACAATAAATTTATAATATTCATTTATCTATATCCAAAATATTTTTGTTTTTATCATAGACAATTTTAACATATATATACAAAAGTTGAGAAAATGGTACAATAATCTCTACATACCCATCACTGAGCTTTAACAATTATCAAACTCAAATTCTTTTGAAGCAAATTCCAATTGTTAATGTCATTTGGTCCATAAATACATTAGTACGTACCTCTAAAAACAACATGACATCATGACCCTTTCTTTAAAAAACAGAGATAATGATATTATCCAAAAAATCAGTAATAATTTCTCAGTACCATCAAATATCCAATTAATCTTCAAATTTCCAATTAATCTCATGAATTTTTTTAATAATCTATACATTCAAATCAGGGTCAAACTGTACTGTACTTGGTAGACAAGTCTCTTAAGCCTTATCTCCATCGTTTTTTCCTCCTACAGTTTATTGGTTGGAAAAAATGAGACTATTTGTCCTGTGTATTTGAACTGGTCTAGATTTTGGCGATTTCATCCTTGTGATCATTTAGCAAGTCTCTCTGTCCAATATATATTGATAGTCTAGCTGGAGGCTTGATTGGGTTTGGGGTCTTTTATTCCTTTCCCTTTGGCAAGAACACCTTAGAAGTGGTCTGTGTTCCTTCGTTAGATGACACCTACAGACTGAAAGTCTCTATTTTATGATTTATAATCCATTATAATAATTGCCTAGATTCATGCATTGGGGGAAATTCAAAAAGATTTAGGCAAGTCATGTGTATGCCCTAGAAATAGGAACTGAGGACGTGAATAAGAATAAGACCTGCTCTTGCTCAGATAGATTTTATAGCTTAAGATGTAGGAAACAGGGGCACTGGGTTGCTCAGTGAATGAAGCCTCTGCCTTCGGCTCAGGTCATGGTCTTAGGGTCCTGGGATCGAGCACCGGGCTCTCTGCTCAGTGGAGAGTCTGCTTCCCCTCACCCTCTCTCTGCCTGCCTCTCTGCCTACTTGTGATCTCTGTCTGTCAAATAAATAAATAAAATCTTTAAAAAATAAAATAAAATCTAAAGCAAAAAAAAAAAAAAGGTAAAAAAGATGTAGGAAACAAGAAACAAACACAGAAGCAAGCTATTATAATGGTGGACTCTGCCAATACCAGGTGAGACCGGAGTGATGCTGTTGTATAGAACAAAGGAGATGAAGAAGCAGCAAAAGAAGGCACTCCAGGTAAAATCAACATAGGAAAGAAGCACTCATGTGGGTTACTGTGGTGGGGGGCAGCTACTCTGACCATCGATGTTCTTTCTAAGCTATGGAATGGCAAGCATGATCTGAACATTTTTTAAATCCCTTCTGCTTCTAAAGTTCTAGATATCATATAATTGGGCCTTATTATGAGACAGCCACATTCCTTCATGTTTATAAAAAATTATTAGAAGTCCAATGATAATGAAATTCAGTGTGAGATGATTTGTTACTCACTGTTGAATTCGGCTTTTTCAATAAAAGTTTTAATCAGAGGAGGACAAGTCAGGAGTTAAGATATTTGAGACACTTCCACAAAGGATTTCTGGCTAATTCAGAGGACTTTAGAGTGTGATCACTCCAGCTCTTCATGGAGTTAGGCTTAAGGTCAAAACATGATTTTCTAAGCATTCAGTGGATTATGGGCAGGAGCAGAAATCAGAATAATGACCCTTTGAAGGGAAATTTAGAAATAATTGGTAAAAATAGAAATTTAAATATCTTTTGACCTAGCAATATGCTTTAAGCAATAAGTTCTATACAAGTACTCCTATAAACATGCAAAAAATGTAATTATAGTCTTGCTTTTGATAGTGGTAAACTGAAAACAATTATACCCATCAACAGAGGACTGATTTTAAAAACAACAATTTGTCACCAAAAGAATGAGCTATAGCTCTAGAAACTTATATGAACATCACCCCACAATTTCAGGTCAAATAAAATTAACATACTGACTGTCTTGTTTAATCTTGTAAAAAATCTCCCCACATGTATATCTGGATGTTTGTATGTGTATTCGTATTCATAACAGAAAAATGTCTAAAGTATAAAAACAAAAAAAATCAGTATTTACTGTTAGAAAATATAGAGGATTCCCACATACTACATTATTTCTAGGTTATTTGAATGCTTTATCTGTACAGATTGTTTTTCAAATCAGGGCAAAAACATTTTTACAAAGGCCTTTCTTTTCCTTGACACATTCCCCCTCGTCCCCTCTCTCCCTCTCTTGTGATTGAATTTCCCCAACACAGAAGCTTGCTCTGTCTTCCAGCACACTCGGAATAAGTAAATAATAAAATCTTTGCTTGACCCTGCATGGTCCCCTGGCTTTTCCCCTGTCTCCCCACTTCTCCTCACAAACATGTCAAATCCTGAGGCCACACTCCCTGCTATATTGCTACACCTCCCTTTCCCTTTCAACACAACATCATTGGGTTTCTATGCCCACCATTACAATAACATTTCCTTCATAAAAGTCAGCGATAGCCCTCTGATTGTCAAATGGTGTAGGCTTTGCTGAGTCTTCATTTTGGACCTCTCAGCTACACTTAACACTTTTTGGCACTGTATTCCCAAGACTTTCCTGAATATCCTCCCTGACACTCTGCGACACCTCCACCACCACCACGATTTCACATGTGTGAGAACACCTTCAGAGTCTCCTCCTTTGAATCTTCTTATTCAGGTCACTCCTAGAATGTTCTTCCCTCTGTTCTCTTGATTCCATCCTCTCCCATTACCTCAGGTATTCTTTCTACCTTTCATGCTCAAGTCATGTCACCTCAAGTCATGTCACCAGCAAGCTCATGTCTCTCTGTGAAGTAAACACATACACATTCCTCTTAGGCCCTCTGTTCTCCACCTCCATATGTTGTAATTTTCCAATTTTTCTTCTTTCCTTTAAAGCCAAGGTTCTGGAAGAAAGAACTAACACTTGCTGTTTCATCATCACCCACCCATTCTTCAGCCCCAAAATGAATTTGTCAAAAAGTAATTGAAGCTGTATGTCAGGACCTCTCATTGCATGGACTCCCCCTAAGGCTCTATACATGGTTTTAAGTTCATAATTGTGTATCTTTTTTCTTATAAAGGAGCCCCCCAAATTATACAGCTGAAGACCACCCATAATTTGGACCCATTCATACCTCAGTGCACTGAAAAATGGCTTCTAATGTAACTATTCCTCTGAAACTACTGTGACACAGATCACAATTTAATTCTTAATAAACCCTACGTAATTCTTAGTCTATTTGTCTTCTTTGAGATTTTGTCACAAGAAGTTAACTATCTCTTCTTTCTTAAAAGCTGCCCCTCATTTTAACTCTATCCCTCTCTGGATCCCTATATATCTCCTGCATCTCTTCGTTCTCCTTCTCTCCTTGCTTGCCCATGCCCTACTTTCAATCAACCATCAATCCTGTCAAGTACACCTCTAACAGTGTACCTCTCCTGTATTCTCTCCACGGTCACTCAGACTTGCTCTTGGCTTCTACTTTCATAAGATCCAATCTCTATAACTATGTCATCTGTCTGCTTTCACCTACTCCCACCCTTAAAAACCTTCAAGGTGTCCCATAGCTTGATGATGAAGTCCAAACTCCTCACAATGACATACAAATCCTTCCATGGCATGCTTTCTCCTTTTCCAGCCCCATTTCAAGACATGGCTCAATAAGCTCCAGCCAGAATACTGGCTGTTCCCAGAAGGCACATCTGTGCTTTAGACTTACTTCTTCCTACATCTAGGAATGATTTCCCATTCTCATATGTTCCCCCATCCATCATTCTAACTCCTACTCAACCTTTAATATTCAGCTTAAGAATCGCTCCCTGGAAGGGAAGGAAAAATAAAAGGGGATAAAAACAGAGAGGGAGGTAAATCATTAGAGACTCCTAACTATAGGGATAAACTAAGGGTTGCTGGAGGGGTAGTGGGTAGGAGATGGAGTAACTGGGTGATGGACATTAAGGAGGGCACATGATGTAATGAGTACGGGGTATTATATGCAATGGGTCAATCACAAAATTCTACCCCTGAAAATAATAATATACTATGTGTAACTTAATTGAATTTAAATAAAAAATTAAAAGAAAATAATCACTCCCTGACTATCCTCTTTTAAACAGATCTGGTACTACTTTTGTATATTGGAATAACATTCTATTGTCTCTGTTAGAGTATGTATTAAAGTATATTGTAATTGTTGATTTAGCTATCTGCTACCCCTACTAGGAACATTCCTTAAGAACAAGTAATATGCTTAACTCATCCTGTATACTTAGTACCAAATATAATGTTGGGCACAAAGTAGGCTCTCAATAAGTGTTTGTGGAAGAAATGAGTAAATAAATTAATGAGTGTTTAATACATTTTGATAGAATTATTTGGGGAGTTTTTCCCTCTTTTTCTGCCTAAACCCTCTTTTAAACTTTGATAAGAAGTTGAATATCCCATTCTCTATTTGAAATGATTAGTTTGATTCTTTCTGAATATTTTATGTTCATGAAATATTTTTCATCAATCTAATCAATATTTATCCAGTGCCACATGGTACCTGTACTAGAGTCTTTGGAGTTCCCAAACTATGAAGAACCAGCCAAAGAAAAATGTCCCTACCAATCGGGTTGATATCCTCTGTGAAAATCAGCCACACTTTCAAGTTTGAAGATAATTTATTCATATGAAAAGAATTAGAGATAGCACAAGTGAGTGCAATATCCATGGAGGTCTAATTTCAACAAATAGTGGTACAAACAGCAAGCAACAAAGTTAAGATACTGAAATAAGAACTCTGAAAGCCTGAGTTCATACCCCCTCCACCCAGTTGTTTTTCATCCAGAAATTGAAAAGGTAATTCCTTAACCTGCTGTTGATGTCACCTTCCCATCTCACTGAAGACTTAAGGTTCCCTGAAAAGCATCACATACAGTAGATGTCACAGGATTAGAAGGGATGGAGGGATAGGCAAAAGAAAAGAAATGACACATTTGTTGAAACCAGGATAGTAACAAAGCATATATTATAAACAGGAAAAAATAGTAAGCATAATCTATTTAAAAAATAGATGATTCTTTTTGAATCATCCTCCAAAATGAAGCAGGCAGTTGATGGATATTCTCTTCTTTCTCTACCCCCATGAAGTGAAGTGAACATGACTGTGAAGATTCATGGGAGAGGGGGCTTGGGAGTCTTTTCCTATCTAATGTTGACTTTCTCATTCTCCCCCCGCCTCCAGTGCCTTGAGCTTATGAAGAAACTTTATCTCTAAAGAGCACATATTGGTCCATTTGAGTCCAGAAAAAAGGAAAAGAAACAAGTAACCATGTACTAGCACTTACTCTGCATTTTTCTAGGTCACAGGCTCAAAGGGTAAAACTAAGGGCACTTGTAGATTTTTGTCCAGCTTAATCTTTCTAATCAACCTGAATAAGAAAAATTCAGGGGTGGCACTCTAATCTGGAGTAAATATTATTCATTTTGACAAAATTCTACTGAACAAATGTGTCTACATATACTCATTCATGTCTTCAACAAATATTCACGTAATATTTATTATGACTCGAGCTCTGTCCGAGGTACTGAAAATATAGAAATGAGCAAAATATACAAAAACAATGCAAAGAACGGTATGGGGAGTGCTGAGCAGAGTGGGTCATTTAAAATAGTTTGGTTATGGAAGGAATCACTGAAGAGATGACATTTGACTAAGACTGGAAGAAGATGAGGGAATGTGTTGTGGGGATATTTGGAAAAAGAGGCAATGAGCCATGGTGGCATCTGGGAGATGAACTTTTCAGGGGAAGAACAGTAAGTATCAACCTCTTGAGAAAGTAAAACTTTAGAGCAACAAGGATTTTAGAGAAACAAAGATGTGAGTCAGTTGGCTGGATACCAATGAATGAAGGATGAAATAAGGGAAGGCCAGAGGGCTGAGTTAAGGATAAATCACATAGGGCCTTGCAACTTGAGGCAGGCGGTAGCTCTTGCTCTGGATAAGATGGGAAAACATGAGTTTCCAGCAGACAAGTGGCCTGACCTGAGGTGAGTTTTAACCTCCCTAGGGTAGGTTCTGTGTACACATGCTAAGAGTACATCTTCAGCAATAAACGTATTCCTCTAAAAACTCTTAAGTTACACTTTTAAGAATCAAATATTGCTTACATTAATTAAAGGATAGCTATTTTAATTAAATCACTTCATTATGGAGATGTCATTGTAAAATTCAGAAAATGGGACAGTCCAAGATCAAACGTCCAGGTTTTGTTTTGTTTTGTTTTAATAGCAAATGGGGAATCTACATATTAACTTGAAAAATGTATGAGACAATTGGGGATACTCAAAACACTGACTGGATATTGGTGATATTAAAGAATTATTATTTAATTTGACTTATATATTTTTAAAGTTTTTCTCTTTTAGAGATAAATAATAAAATGTCCACAGATTAAATGATAGAATAGCTGGGATTTGCTTCAAAATAATGAAGTGGGACGGGTTGGGAGATGGGGTGAGGGAATTAGATGAAATGAGATGAGCCACAGGTTAATTGTAGAAGCTGAGTGACAGATACACAGGGGTTCCTTTTGCTATTATCTTTGCTTTTATACTTGTTTAGAAATTTCTATAGTATAAATTTTAAAGATAGAATCAATGGGATCATTTTATAAAATAAAGAATGACCTAGTTCAAAAGAAATACACGTTGGACACTTGAAAAAAAACAATGATGTTAAAAGGAAATCTTCATCCATTCATACCTGTGATTATCAAACTTCTTATATCTATTTTTTTAAAACGTTTTATTTATTTTAAAGAGAGAGCATGCACAGGGGAAGGAAAAAAGGGAGAGGGACCAGCAGACTCCATGGTGAGCATAGAGCCTGATGCAAGGTTCAATCCTAGGATCCTGAGATCATGACCTGAGATGAAATCAAGGGTAGGATGATTAACTGACTGAGCCATACAGGCGCCCCCTTATGCCTATTTTTAAGGCATTCAGCATGGTAATGTGGACAGGGTATGGGCTGGAAGAAGAGAAGCAGGAATGATGGGTTCCTCTTTGCTACTAACTCACTTTGCAACCCTGAGCTGGTGACACAAGGACCACAGAGTCCCATTTTCTCCTTTAAAATACCAATAAAATACTCAGATCAGAGGTTTCTTCCAAATCTAAGACATAATCTTTGTGTAGTTGATTTGCATTAATTTCAATTTTAGTGACTGCCTTAGAGCAAACATATGTTACCAAAGGGTGAAATCCACTGGAACCAAGCTAGAACCCTGAGAGATCCAAAAATCTGCCTGAGAATAGTGCTCACATTATTTCAATTCCAGATTCTTCTTACAACAAAGTTCAATAATTAAAAGTAGAGAATAATTCTCTTTAGCGGGGGAGGGGGGTCTGAATACTTTTTCTGTAAAGGGCCAGATAGAAAATATCTTCAGCTTTATTGCCCATAAGATGTTTGTTGGAATTTTTCAACTTTGCTGTTATTATGCAAAAGAAGCCATATGGAATGCATAAATGAATCTGGTGGCTATGTTCCAAGACACTTTATTTACCAAACAGGCAACAGGCAGCATTTGGACCACAGGCTATAGTTTGCTGATCCTGGCTATTTAGTATAATCAGATATTAATATAAGAATCTTAATAGAATCAGATAATAATATGGAGATAGTAAGTCATATTCATCCATTCCACATTTTCTTAGTTCTCATTTTTCCTGTAGCCTAATCGTCACAGTGAGTAGCAATGCAATCCAGTGCTATCTATTTTTATGTGATAAGTCTGGTCTCTTGCCATTATCTCCACTGTTTCTATGCTAGTGCAAACCCCAGCATCTCTTGCTTGGATTACAGGTATAACCTGTTTATTGTGCTCCACTTTATTGTGCTTTGCTGTGATTCTTACAAATTAAAGTTTCATGCCAACACTACGTCAAATAAGTCTATCGTTACCCTTCTTCCAACAGCGTTTACTCACTTTGTATCTGTCACATTTTGGTAATTCTTGCACTATTTCAAATGTTTGTATTATTACTACATTTGTTATGGTGATCGGTGATCAGTGGTTACAACTCACTGAAAGCTCAGATGATTGTTAGCCTTTTTCAGAAATAAAGTACTTTTTAAGTAAGACTGGACATCATTCTTTAGACATAATGCTATTACACACTTAATGGACTACAGGTATACAGTATACAGTAAATACAGCTTTTATATGCACTGGGAAACCATAAAAACTCATTTGCCTCACTTGCTTTATGGTGGTGGGCTAGAACTGAGCCCACAGTTTCTCTGAACCCAAGCTGTCTCTGCAGTCTCTGAGTCATAGCTGTACTACAATAGGTCTCATTTTTTATGTGCCCTGTTGTAATCCACTCTCTGCACACGAGCCAGAGAGATCTTCCTTTTTCTTTTTTTAAATTTTATTTATTTATTTTGAGAGAGAGAGTGCACAAGAGGGGGGAGGGGCAGAGGAGAGAGACTCTCAAGCAGAGTCCACATTGAACAGGGCTTGATCTCATGGCCCTGAGATCATGACCTGAACCCAAATCCAGAGTTGGATGCTTAACTGACTGAGCCACCCAGGAACCTCTACCAGAGAGATCTTTCAATGAAGAAACTCAGATTATGTCAATGTCTTGCTTAAAACCCTCCCTGGTCTCTGCAGCCCTTCCCTGTAGCTTCCAACACTCATGACTTCCAAAACTTCATCCCCCATTACTCTGCCTCTTTTGCTCAATGCTACAAGCATTCTTTCTCTGTTGAACATGCTAAGCTCAAACATCAAAGGATGTTTGCATTTTTCATCCCTTCTGCCTGGAATATCTTTTTTTGCAGATCATCATGGAGCTGCTTCTGACTCAACACTTATTTCTCACTTTAAAGATCCCTTCTTTGGGGTACCTGGGGGGCTCAGACAGTTAAGTGTCTGATTCCAGCTTTGGTCATGATCTGGTCCTGGGATGAGCCTGGTCAAGCTCCCTGCTCAGCAGGGAGTCTTCTTCTCCCTCTGTGTCTCCCCCAATTCATGATCTTTCTTTCTCTCTCTCTCAAATTAATAAATAAAATCTTGAAAAAAAAATCCCCTACTCAAAGAGGCTTTCGCTGACCATTATACCCTCCTCTTCACCATTTCACAAACTATCACATCTTTCTATTTCTTCCTAAAACATACCACCATTTGGAATGACCGTCTACTTGAATACTTACTGTCTGTTAATCCCATTGCATTGTGGGTTCTTTAAGCAGGCAACTTTATTCTATTGACTCATGTAT
Source organism: Lontra canadensis (assembly GCF_010015895.1). NCBI lineage: Eukaryota > Metazoa > Chordata > Mammalia > Carnivora > Mustelidae > Lontra > Lontra canadensis. Next base: position 9,870,516 of record NW_022630996.1, read on the forward strand.
CCCCAGCCCTTAAAAAAGTGCTTGTCATACAATAATCATGCATTAGGTGTTGAGTAAATGAATAAATCACCCTTCAATATTTTTGCATTTTTAAAGGCCCATCTTTTTCCTTAAGATGGAATGATGCTGTACACTTATATTAGTTAGGGCTGCCAAACTATTCTAAGAAAAGAGTCCTCAATGGTATGAAGACTCTCACACAGTAAGAGTATATCTTTGCTCTCACAGCAATACTGGACAGATGGACAAGTCTGCAGCCCCTTGATCCAACTATTCAGGAATCCAGGCTAGTAGAGGCTCTGCCGTCAGCAGTAGGGGGCTTCCTAGCTTGTCCTGAGGTATCTTTAAGTCTAGCCACCTTGAAGATAAAAGATTATGAAAATAAAAAAGAAAGAAAGATTATGAAAATAAAAAAGAAAGAAAATAAAAAAGAAAGAAAATAAAAAAGAAAGAAAGAAAGAAAGAAAGAAAGAAAGAAAGAAAGAAAGAAAGAAAGAAAGAAAACTAGTTGCTATTTGGGGTAACTGACTTGGAGGCACAGGTCACCTGGGTTCACATTTCATTGGCTTGCACTCAGTTGTGTGGCTGCACCTAGATGCAAAGAATTCTGGGAAGTACAGAAGTTGCCTGCGCTGACCCTTCCCAGTGACAACTACTCTAGTGGAGTGGGAGCACAGATCTTTGTCAGATAGCTAAGCCTCTCTGCCAGAGCGCCCACTGCTAAAATCCACCACCTCCACATTCAGCTGCCATCCAGGTTTAAACGTGGTGGCTACAGAGCTAAAGCCACAGGATAAATAAACCCAGATAAGTGGTTTTTCACAAAATCAAGAGCAATTCACACTTAATAAAATTAAACGTGTCTGATGTAAATCCTTATCTTACTACTAACTCTTACATTTTTCCCTTCTGGACTTCAGGACTTCCCAAATCACATCAATCATGCCTCACCTGACTTTGCCTAAAATCCCTTCATTATTATGTCCCAGCCCCCCAATTCTTTCTCCATGTTTCATTGTTCTCTAACCAGCTAAGAAGTCATTCCTGTGATTCTGTAGGTTCATTCCTCATCCCACTTCCCTGATGTGCTTTTCTAAAACCTCCCCAAGATTTAATCTGGAAAAGTCACAATTCACATTGGAAATATTCACAGAATAACTATTATAGATGTATATAAACCACCAAATTATCTTTTAGAAATCTACCTCTGACTTTTGGGGAGCATGTATAATTTTTATGTTATTCCTTTTATTATCTATATTTTTCATACACTGCATATACTTTTGAGCTAAAAATAAAATAAAGTAAACTTCCAATTAACTTACAGTCCTTTGTGTACTTCCCCTTACCCAATTCCCAATACCTCATTTTTTTCCCAATACCTCATTTGAGTTTGTTCTGCTTTTGCTGTACTTTTAAAGAAACCTCATTGCTTGAAAAAGAGGAAAGTAGCTTCTGAAAAATCTGCATTTTGCATCTTTTCCTTTAATCATGTGACATGCTTGCCTGGTAAAGAGCTTTAATATAAAAAAAGATAGATTTTTATAGCTACAAATCCAGCATAGAATGGGACATTGGACAAGATTTTAGTTTGTCTCATTATATGACTGCTAAAATTTTATCCACAAACAATTCAGGAACCTCATTTTGAGTAGCAACTTCTACCTCCTCTCTCTAATTTGCTCAGATCTCCTAAAAAGAAGCAAAACTGAAAAAGTTTTGTTATCTTTTCCCTTTCCCCCTAAGGGATCACAGCTATTCCCAAACATCAGACAACAGAGAAAAAGAAAAAGCCAAAGGATAAAACAAACACACACACACACACACACACACACACACACACACACAAAACAAAAACAGATGGACGATGGCCTTTGAATAATGGAAAATTCACATTACGTGGCACCTGATGTCACACAGGTCTTCAGGCTAAACAATGAATTACTGAACCACTAGAAGCTATTTCTCTCTGTCCCTTCCCAGACTCTATAAACAGTAGGCAAACAAGTCTCCAAATTAAAAAATGCATTGGTCTTAATTCATCCTCCAAATATAGGCCTTCATTGCCCCTCCGTAAGTGAAGAAATCTCAGTATGTAAACAAAAGGAAAATGTGCTTCTGGTGTCCCTCTAATGACCCAAAGAGACTTTGATTCCTTTGAACAGTTCAGAGCCAATAGTACAGGACCCCTTCCACACTTGGGTGCCACAGAGACAAGAGTCTAGCACCCACTCCTTAACCTCCCTACAAACACAGCTCTCCAAACCAAGCCACAGTCTTTCCACCCAGAATTCTTACACACACACACACACACACACACACACACACGTGTCATTGGCGCCTTCTATTATGAGTCTGATTTAAGAATTTGGTATTTGTTTTAACACCACAGCCCGCATCCCCAGAACTGTCCTCTGCTGTACTTGTTCAATCAATTCTAATTTTTCCAGATCATTTAAATCCTTTCTACTGTCTTACTCTTGCTGAACAACAATCACTCCATCTGTACTGCCACCGTTTCATGATCAAATGTAAAAGTTCTTTACAGACAAAAATTTTTCATCTTTTCAGTCCTGGTGTTGCAACACGACATGGAGCGCTCCGGTGCACTGACTGCATTGGATTCCCCAATCACATTTAAGTGTGTCTGCCTAAGAGTGACATGGGCAATAATGTTTCCTAGTGAAATCTGATTTCCTACACTGATTTCTTTGTTTTCTTTCCCCAGCAATGAGACATCACTGTATGGTTACCCAAGTGGAACTGGACCTTGAGTGCTTCTACGCAAATTGGAAGATGGACTGGCTCCTGTGCACACATCCACAGAAACACCACCCAGACTTGTAATGTGGTAAGCGTGTCATAGGGGCAGATTAGTGGGAGGTAAGTGAGTGTAGAGAGGAAACATTGATTCCAGTTGACTAAGTCAACACAAAGTACGAGTACTCACCTTAGCACCAAGTCAAACTTCATTGTAAAGAATAACACCTTCCTGGAGTAGTATTATTCACTTCACTTTTTTCCTCACTAGATGTACCTACATGAGCACACTTCCCCTCATCCATCATCTGCACATCTAATCACCCAGTGGTAATTCTGATTTGATGACTACTAAGCTAGGATAGTTATATATCTCATTTTCATGTATTAATCACAGCCACACTATTATTTTCCTATTTTAGTGATGATGATAAAAACGCAGGACTGTTGGCTGTGGCTGTATTTTTCCACCTAAGCCACAGCTCCTGGCAAGCAGCCCCTCTCATTTGGCTGCAGCTCTCATCATGTTCTCATGACCATTCCTTCCAGTTGTCCCTGCAAGCCTAAGGGAGGTATGGAGGCTTCTGACTTTTGCTAGTCTTAGATGCTCCCTCATCATTGTCAAATCTCTCAACCTTGCCTATTCCTTTCCATTAATAAATAGCCCCTTCATTCAACTCTTCTCATTAACCAAGTCAAAGAAGAAAAGCGTTATTCAACAGCACAAAGGTAAACACTAAGAAAGATGATGTAATCAACTAAAAGATGGGCAGAGAAGATGGAGAGGAAAGAGGGGAATAAATACCCTAATTATATCATTGCTTCCAGTCAGGAGTCAATGGAGACCATCTAAAGCCAAGCATTAAAGCTTTTTTAAAAAGTTAGAGTTGTAATGATAATTTTTCGAGCAAAACCAAAAATACATATACACAACACAGTCTGAATAAACAGGCCATACAGCAAAACAAGTTTTTAAAACAGAAAGAATAACTTCATAAGACAAAAATGAGACCAATCATATTTGTCATATGACAATATACTGAACTTGCCAGCATGAAAAGATGTTAATATTGAATCACAAACTCCAAGAAAATCTCTGTTAGCCCAAGAAAATCACAAGACCAGTCCGGATTCAGGGGTGAGGAAGTGACTTAATCCACTGATGAGAAGTGCAAAGTACCTGTTGCAAATCATGTGGATAGAGAGAGAGGGGAAGAGTTAGGACCATTGCTCCAACAATCTACCACATAACTCACTCACCAAATCACTTTCCAAAAGAAGTAACTATTTACTGTTCCCTCAACAATGTATCAGAATTGATTTTACTACAGATGGCGTATTGTTGTCTTTGTGGTTTATCTGTTGCTTTTTTTGCAGGTTTGTTTTTGCGATCTTGTACATTTTTGTTTTGCACTTTTATTGCAAGGTATATTTCTAAGTATTTTATCTTTTCATTTATTTCTGAACAGTAATTTATGCCTGTCTCTAGTACTAAGTTCTCTTATTGTTTGAGTAGTTTTTCAACTGGATTTTCACTTTTCAATATGGTCATATTATCAAAGAATAATTTTATATCTCCTTTCCAATTTTTTATCTCAAGTCCAGTGTTTTATGCTGCTGTTCAGTTGCATAAGTTAATATTCCCCAGAACAATGTTAATAATAGTGATGTTAATGAGGATATTTATTTTATTGCTGACTTTAGTGAAAATGTGTCTAATATTTCTTAATTAAGAACTTGCTGGCTTTGGGATGAGAAAGATATATTTTATCATCTTAAAAGCTTTAACAACTTTGTATAACTCGTAATCCAGTTGTTCCTAAGGTGTAGGGCTATAATGGAATCATTCATGGATAACTCTTAGGAAAAATAATCAGAAAATATTCTGCTTCTTGAAACCAACCCTCAGAAAATAATCTCAACTGTACCAAACAATCAAATACAAAGATTTTTAGCACTGTGTAAGTTGTAGTAGGACAATCCAGTGCCATAAGCTAGAGGTCTGATTTAGTGAACCAATGGTTAATGATGCCACCAACCAGAGGTAATAAAACAGTCATTAAGACATACGTTAAAAAATATGTGATAGAATTATTAAATTAAAAATATAAATTACATTGTTAAGCATAAATGTGCAAAAATACATACTTAAAAAATATGCACAGAAAAATACAACCCATGAGAAATTCTGCGTAGCTTTTACTAATAGAACTATGTTGATCTTTTTTCCTACTTTTCCATATTTTGAGAGTTCAGAGAAAATGTATTACTTATAGAAAACAAATAGTAAAATTTATTGAATGGCAGGAAACTTGATATAAACAAGGAGGCCAAGTTTGGGACTCTGTCCCAACTCTGACATCATACTGGTCTTAAATTCAAGCAAAAGATGTGCAACCAGTTTTCTAAAAAATGGTATATTTAGTCAATTCAGTCAGTTAATTAGTTGGACTGATTTTTTTTTCCAAAATTAGTTGGCACGAGGTGTGATAGAATTAGGCATACTAACTAGATATTTTGGCCTTTTATATGTTCAGCTGCAGGACAAGGCTATAGAGGAGGTAATTGTTTTATGCCAGAAACCAGAGCCTGGTCATGTCCATTTGGTTGTATGGCAGAAGAGTGATGTCAAGTATGTATTGTTTATACTTCTCTTCCTCAAATGCATAAACATATCTCTATTTATTCGACTTCTTCTGCTTCCTCTCCCACTCCATACACTGTAATTATCTAACGTAAGCTTTATATTTCTGCCTTTTTTCCTGGTTGTATTTAACCTTAAGGGGCAATGTACTGTGGTAAGGGAAAGGGAGATATTGAAAAGACTTGTCTTGAGACTTATGTAAAGAAGATGCTTCAAGCCTCATCTGTGGTTACCATTGCTCTAACTTCAGAGTTCCAGACAGAGGCAGTGGTGGGATTTTTGTCCATTCCCATCTCTCACATTGCATTTGAGTCCATTCCTTTTTCTTCTGTTCTCTCTGGATTTTATTCCCTTTATAATAGGTTGTACTTATACAATGAAAATAATTCCTTTTAAAAATGATTAAAATATTTACTCAGTCAAGAGAACTTGCTCAATGGCTTGTCACTCATCACTTTTGTGTCTGTCATTCTTGTTCTTTATACCAAAATCTTCAAAGATTTTTCCTGATACAACTTCTGGTCTCATGCTCCAATTTTCACTTTCACGTTGCTCTTAATATTGGCAGCTTGTCTTTCCATTATCTTTCAACTAGATACTTTTATAAATTAGTCAGTGCTTTATATTAACAACCTGACAGCTTTTTCTGGGTGTAATATCTTGCTGACATGAATATAACTTTGATTTGATGTTGATGGAAAAATCTGTACCATTGGTGGACTTCCAAAGGTACTTCTTTACAGGAAAACCACTCAATGATAGCCATGGACTTACCAGTGTGATTGAGTTTATATCAGTAGAATTCAGCCATAGACCCAGGCAGGACTTTGGGATACTCAATAATTATCAACTATTTAATGAAGATATATAACATTTGCATGCCATTCACAGCATACTGTCACATTCACATCTTATTCTATCTTTCAAATGACCCTGAGAGTGAAGTATTATTGTTGCTAGTAGCATATGAGAGCAAAAGAACCTAAGGTTAAGACATCGAGTAGATGCTTTCCCAAGTTCACTAACAAATAGCAGAAAAGACATTATTGTTCAATCAAATTCTTATCATCATAGATGGGCACTAACACCTGCTCCCATAAAGTAAATCTATTAAATTTTAATAACAACAACATGATCTTGCTACTGTATTTACTTGAAGCAAAGAAGTTACTGACTGTTCTACCATTAAAATTTTTTTCATTCATTCTTCTAATCTATCTACTATATGTGTTGTGCTTGCATAGTTGAGATCAAACTATATGCATATATTATCTATTTCTATTTCTTTTAAATTATAACATGTGCTCTTTACAAACATCATTTTAAATGTCTCCATACTTGTTCATCTCATTTCATTTAACCATCTTGTTACTGTTTATCATGTAAGCCTCTTCCATATGCATGCATGGGTGTGTTTCCAGGATCATTCTTATGCATGAAGCATTTCATCTTATTTCCTTAGACAAATTTCGATCAGTGAATGGAAAACTACTAATATTTTTAAGGTTCTCAATATACTTTGGAATGCTTTCCAAAGGGCTGCATTGATTTAAATTCCCACAGTGGTGAATGAAAAAATACTCTTGTTAGTATTAAGTAATTTACATTTTACAATTTTGATAAGTTCATAATCAAATATATTATTTTGGAGTTAATTGACATTTTATTCAGAGTTAACATTTTCCCATATTTTCAACCCCTTTACCATTTGAATTTCCACTATTATAAACTCCTTGTTGACATCTTATTTTTTGAAATCTTAGTGTATCTTAATCTAAATATGCAACTTATACATGTGTGTCTTATGTAAGTTTTGTATACTAAACATTTTAGCCTTTTCTCTTTAGTATATATTGTAAATATCTCCAAATCTATAAGCTATTTAGTAAATTGGTCTTTTTGAGCAACGGTTTAAAAAAAAAAAAACATGATTAAGGGGCACCTGGATGGCTCAGTCAGTTAAGCATCTGACTCTTGATTTTGGCCTCAGTTCATGAGATCAAGCCCCACATTGGGCTCCATGCTGAGCATATAGCCTGTTTAAGATTCTCTCTCTCCCTGGGAAAACTCTTACACTGCTAATGGGAAAGCAAGCTGGTTCATTCACTCTGGAAACCAGTATGGAAGTTCCTCAAAGGATTAAAAATAGAGCTATCCTACAACTGCACTACTAGGTATTCACCCCATAGGTACAAATGTAGTGATCCGAAGGGGCACCTACACCCCAATGTTTATAGCAACAATGTCCACAATAGCCAAACTATGGAAAGAGCCCAGATGTCCATTGACAGATGAATGGATAAAGAGGATGTGGTATATATACACAATGGAATATTATGCAGCCATCAAAAAATGAAATATTACCATTTGCTATGATATGGATGGAACTAGAGTGTGTTATGGTAAACAAAATAAATCAATCAGAGAAAGACAATTATCACATGATTTCACTCATATGTGGAATTTAGAAACAAAACAGAGGAGCATAGAGGAATGGAGGGAAAAATAAAACAAGATATAATCTGAGAGGGAGAGAAACCATAGGAGACTTAACCATAGTAAACAAACTGAGGGTTGATGGAGGGGCAGGGGGTGAAGGGATGGGTAACTGAGCACTAGGTGTTATATACAACTGAATCACTGAACTCTACCTCTGAAACTAATAACACATTGGATCTTAATTAATTGAATTTAAATTTAAAAAGATTCTTTCTCTCCCTCTCCCTCTGTCCCTCCCCACCTTATACTTGCTCTTTCTCTCTCTCTCTCTGAAAACAAACAAACAAAAAGCACATTAATTGTAGTGAAATCTACTATCATTTCCAAAGTAATTTCTTTCATTGCTTTTCAAAATAGGAGATGTCCATCCAGATATTGATAAATACTTATTTGTATGTTTCTGGTCTTTTATGGCTTGAAATGTTATTAAACTTCTAATGTTAAAAATTTCATCAAATATTCTAGTGTTATTAATTTGCATTGTTAATCATTTAATAACTGATATTGATTAATCAGTCTTCATCTGATTTATTGAATGATCCATAGCTCTCTTATTGCTTTGTGATGTTTAACCACCATATAATCATTCTTTTTATGAAAAAGACTTTTTCTGGTCCATTTATTTTGTTGCTTTAGTTTAATGTCATTCTGTAATTTAAATCATGATAGCATTACAAAGAATTAATTAATTAATATCTGAAGAATCTCTTCTGTGTTCAGTACTTTTTTTTAAGATTTTATTTATTCATTTGACAGAGAGAGCGAGATCACAAGTAGGCAGAGAGGCAGGCAGAGAGAGGGGGAAGCAGACTCCCTGCTGAGGAGAGAGCCTGATTTGGGTCTCGATCCCAGGACCCTGTGTTCAGTAGTTTTATTTTCAAATACTCTTATTCTGTTCACACTTCAAAGAAAATGTTCATTCTACATTCTTTTATATTTTTAATTCTAAGAAAATCCCAAATTATAAAGTGATTTGTGAATAACATATTTTTCTCTGGGAATCCTCTCATGTTTCTTGGTAAGTTTTGCAGGATTCTTTCTTAGGTTTTGCTAATATCTATTAATTTTTTTCTAAAAATATGCTCTAGGATTCTTCAGTGTATTTTATTTCTGAATTTAAATAGTGTTTTACCATGAAAATAATATATGAATGTATTTGAAAATTCAGACAGTACAAAAAATTCCTTTAATTTCAATCCCACCTCTGAATGTGATTACTATTAAAACTTTATAATTATCATACCCCAAATTTTCTACATAATGCATGTATATTTCTGTGCACACACACAGACATACACACACATACATTTTGAAAGCCTTGCATACATGGTATTGTCATTTTGATATTCTCATTCTGCAATGTGCCTCGGCAATTTTTTTTTTTACCATTTTTTATTAACATATAATGTATTATTTGTTTTAGGGGTACAGGTCTGTGATTCATCAGTCTTGTATAGTTTACAGCACTCACCATAGCACATATCCTCTCCAATGTCCAACTGTTGGTTACCCCATCCCTCCCCCTGCCCCCAGCAACCCTCAGTTTGTTTCCTATGATTAAGAGTCTCTTATGGTTTGTTTCTGTCTCTGGTTTCATCTTGTTTCATTTTTTCCACACTTCCCCTATGATCCTCTGCCTTGTTTCTCAAATTTCACATATCAAAGATCATATGGTAATTGTCTTTCTCTGATTGACTTATTTTGCTTAGCATAATGCATTCTAGTTCCAACCATATCATTACAAATGGCAAGATTTCATTTTTTTGATGGCTGCATATATTCCACTGTGTGTGTGTATGTGTGTACATATATGTATGTATATGTGTGTGTATGTGTGTGTGTGTATATATCTATCTATAAATAGATAGATAGATAGATAGATAGATAGATATGTATATACCACATCTTCTTTATCCACATCTGTCAATGAACATCTGGGCTCTTTCCATAGTTTGACTATTGTGGACATTGTTGCTATAAACATTGGGGTACATGTGCCCCTTCAGATCACTAAGTTTGTACCTTTGGGGTGAATACCCAGTAGTGCAATTGCTGGGTCGTAGGGTAGCTCTATTTTCGACTTTTTGAGGAACCTCTACTGTTTTCTGGAGTGGATGCTCCAGCTCGCATTCCCACCAACAGTGTAGGAGGGTTCCCCTTTCTCCACATCCTTGCCAACATCTGTTGTTTCTTGACTTGTTAATTTTAGCCATTCTGACTGGTGTGAGGTGGTATCTCATTGTGGTTTGATTTGTATTTCCCTGATGTCAAGTGATGTGGAGCACTTTTTCATGTGTCCATTGGCCATTTGGATGTCTTCTTTGCAGAAATGTCTGTTCATGTCTTCTGCCCATTTCTTGATTGGATTATTTGTTCTTTGGGTGTTGAGTTTGATAAGTTCTTCATAGATTTTGGATACTAGCCCTTTATCTGATATGTCGTTTGCAAATATCTTCTCCCATTCTGTTGGTTGTCTTTTGGTTTTGTTGACTGTTTCCAAAGACCCCATCAAAAAGGAGAATTACAGACCAATATTCCTGATGAACATGGATGACAAAATTCTCACCAAAATACTAGCCAATAGGATCCAACAGTACATTAAAAGGATTATTCACCATAACCAAATTGGATTTATTCCTGGACTGCAAGGTTGGTTCAGCATCTTCAAATTAGTCAATGTGAAACACAACATTAATAAAAGAAAGGACAAGAATCAAATGATACTCTCATTAGATGCAGAAAAAGCATTTGACAAAATACAGCATCCTTTCTTGATTAAAACTCTTCACAGTGTAGGGATAAAGGGTACATACCTCAATAGCATAAAAACCATCTATGAAAACCCCACAGTGAATATCATTCTCAATGGGGAAAAACAGAGCTTTTCCCATAAGGTCAGGAATATGGAAGGGATGTCCACTATCACCACTGACATTCAACATAGTACTAGAATCCCTAGCCTCAGGAATCAGACAACAAAAGGAAATAAAAGGCATCTGAATAGTCAAGAAGAAGTCAAACTCTCACTCTTTGCAGATGATATGATACTTTATGTGGAAAACCCAAAAGACTCCATCCCCAAACTATTAGAACTCATACAGGAATTCAGTAAGTGTCAGGATATAAAACAAATGCACAAACATCAGTTGCATTTCTATACACCAACAGCAAGACAAGGAAAGAGAAATTAAGGATTCAGTCCCATTTACAATTGCACTCAAAGCCATAAGATACCTAGGAATAAATCTAACCAAAGAGGCAAAGAATCTTTACTCAGAGAACTATAGAACACTCCTGGAAGAAATTGAGCAAGACACAAAGAAATGGAAAAACATTCCATTCTAATGGATTGGAAGAACAAATATTGTGAAAATGTCTAGGCTACCTAAAGCAATCTACACATTTAGTGCAATCCCTACCAAAATGGAACAAATAATCCTAAAATTTGTATGGAACCAGAAAAGACCCCAAATAGCTAGAGGAACACTGAAAGAGAAAACCAAAGCTGGTGGCATCACAATTACAGACTTCAAGCTCTATTACAAAGCTGTAATCATCAGACAGTATGGGACTGGCACAGAAACAGACACACAGATAAATGGAATAGAACAGAGAGCCCAGAAATGGAAACTCAACTCTACGGTCAACTAATCTTCAACAAACAGGAAAGAATGTCCAGTGGAAAAAAGTCAGTCTCTTCAACAAATAGTGTTGGGAAAACTGGACAGCCACATGCAGAAGAATGAAATTGGACCATTTCCTTTAACTACACACAAAAATAGGCTCAAAATGGATGAAAGACCTAAATGTGAGACAGGAATCCATCAAAATCCTTGAGGAGAACACAGACAGCAACCTTTTTGACCTCAGCTGTAGCAACATCTTCCTAGAAACATCGCCAAATGCAAGGGAAGCAAGGGCAAAAATGAACTGTTGGGATTTCATCAAGATAAAATCCCTTGGCAATTTTTAAAAGATGTATAAACTGATTTCTATTAATTGATATGTGTTGTTTCTTTTTCATTTTTGTGAAATGTATATGAAAAATCTATGAATTTTAAATATGGGCTTGTTGGGTGAAAGGATGTGTACATTTTTAAAATTTGAAATAGTCTATCAACCCACCCTCCAAAGAGGCTCTGCCAGTTTTATACCCTACAGAACTATAGGAAAGATACTCTATATCCTCAACAATGTATATTACAAATATTATACCTATTTTAATTTGCTTCTCTTTTTTTTTTTTTTTTTTTAAGATTTTATTTATTTATTTGCCAGAGAGAGAGAGAGAGAGAGAGAGAGAGAGCACAGGCAGACAGAATGGCAGGCAGAGGCAGAGGGAGAAGCAGGCTCCCTGATGAGCAAGGAGCCTGATGTGGGACTCGATCCCAGGACTCTGGGATCATGACCTGAGCCGAAGGCAGCTGCTTAACCAACTGAGCCACCCAGGCGTCCCTGCTTCTCTTTTTTGAGAGTGATTTTGAGTCTTTGTCAAAAGACTATAAGGTACGTGTATGTCTTTTTCTGTGAAACTTCATAATGGGCTTTGCCAATGTTCTTCTTGAGTAATTTATCTACTTTTATTAATAAGAATATAAAGGAAGTTTTACCTGTTACTAAAAAATATGTTTGAATTGACTTTTTTTTCATGTTTTTTAATGAATTTTAAATTTTATTTAAAATTCAGCTATCATTTTGGGTGCCTGGGTGGCTGTCGGTTGGGTGTCTACCTTTGGCTCAGGTCATGATCTCAGGGTCCTGGGAATGAGCCCTGCATTGGGCTCCCTGCTCAGTGGGGAGTCTACCTCTCTTTCTGCCCTTCATCCCTTTATGCTCTCTCTCAAATAAATAAATAAAATCTTTAAAAATAAAAAATAAAATTTTAGCTATCATTTAATTAATATTTTCTCAGTTTTGTCATTGGCTAAGGAATGCTATACTTATAACAATATTATTATTTAGCTTACCTTTCTTTTTTTTAAGTAGTATTACAGTTTCATTTTACTTTACCTAATATTATGCCATTTCCCAGGTGAGGAGAATATGGTAATAATTTGGCTGGGGTCACATAGCTCTGAGTGAGGAAACCAGGGAGTGAATCCAATTTTCTTAACACCAGAGTTTAATCAATGTATCTATTCATGTCTTAAGGCCAAATGTATTTCATGACTCTCACTTTATTATCACCACATTACTCCTATTTTTTTTAAAGATCTATTTATTTATTTTAGAGAGAGAGAGTGTGTGTGACTAGGGGGAGGGGCAAGGGAGAGGGAGAGAAGCATACTCCCAACTGAGGGCATCATTGCCTTCTTCCTGACTTCAATGAGAATTCAAGTGTTTTACCAACTTAAATTTTTAAGAGCAAATTTTTCCATAGAATCCTGTAATATTGGGTTTTATTTTTATATATATATAAACAGAGACACTTCCAAATGTCTTTCCCCAAGAGAGATATATCTATATATTTTTTAAAATATACATTTAAAACTCAATGCACTTTCACTTATAGAAAAAGACAGTATTTTTAGATTGTTATAGTTCTGTTGTTTTTCTTTCTTTTTTTAAAATATTTATTTATTTATTTGACAGAGAGGTGACACGTAGGCAGAGAGGCAGGCAGAGAGAGAGGGGGAAGCAAGCTCCATGCCAAACAGAGAGCCCGATGCGGGGTTCGATCCCAGGACCCTGGGATCATGACCTGAGCTGAAGGCAGAGGCTTAACCCACTGAACACCCAGGTGCCCCAGTTCTGTCATTTTTCAATCTAAAATTATCATTTTGAGAAATTGATTTTGGTCCCATAGAACTATTTAACACTTTAATTCTTCTGTGACATCCCTATATTAAAAATTAATAAAAGGTAGTTCTGAACAATTTAACTTTGTACTCACTTTGATCTTTTATCTGATCACCTCTTTGAAAAAGTTTCAATAAAATATTTTTAGAGTAAATAATTAATTTCACACATCATGGGCAAGAGTTCTCAAGTTATCCTGATCTTTTTCTTTTTAAAAAGAGTGAACAGTAAGAAGCCAGGAGATATGTAAACAAAGTCTTTGAAAGACATACACATCTGCTGGTGGTTTTTCCTAGTGTTAAAAAAACTTGGTGCTGGCTTTCAATCACTGTAAGGAGACTGTTGAACAAATAATGAACAAAGTTAAATGTTATTGCCAGCCTCAGCGTGCTGTTATGAGAGAACGCATCCAAACACCCAGTGGGCAGAGGATAGGTAGACAGTCATTGAAAGGTTGCCTGCCTTCCACAAAACACAGCAAACTAGTGACTTGTCCTCCCATGAAGTATTTTTATTAACTTCAGTTTCCAGGGAGAAAAAGGAAGAACTTGGCGGGTTTGAGTTCAATTAGATGATTTCAAAAAGGTGTCTCAGGCAGTTTCAATGTTTATTGCCTCAACTGGAGCTACCATAGCAAAATGCCACAGACCACTTGGCATAAACAACAAAAGTGTATTTTCTCATAGTTCTGCAAGCTAAGAGTTCAAGATGAAGGTGCCAGCATGAGTGGTTCCTGGTAAGGGTTCACTCCCTGGCTTATAGGGAGCCTAGCCTCTTCTCTTTCTGTCCTCACATGAGGGCAGAGAAGAGAGAGTGAGCGAATAAGCCCACTGATGTCTCTTCTTACAAAGGCACTAGTTCCACCATGAAGACACTACCTCACCACCTCATCCAAGCCCAATTATCTTCCAAAGTCCCCATCTCCAAAAACCATCATACAAATTGGCAGAGGGCACAATTCAGCATAGCATCCTACTCCTAGACACCCTCCCAAATTCACATCTTTCTCATATGCAAAATATTCATTTCTTCCCAACAGCCCCAAAGTCTTAACTCGTTCCAGCATCAATTCTTAAGTCCCTAAACTCCCTCCAAATTATCTAAATCAAATATGGGTAAAGTCTAAAGGTACAACTGACCCTGTGGCAAAATTCATATCTAGCTGTGAACTTCTGAAAGTAGACAAATTAGGCGCTCTCAAAATACAGTGGTGAAACAAGTATAGGATAGACATTCCCAATCCCAAGGAAGAAATCAAAAGGAAGAAAGAGTTGACATATCCCAAGCAAGTTCGAAAGCTACCAAGGCAAATTCTATTAGATGTTAAGGTTTGAGAATCATCTTCTTTGGCTCTATGTCCTGCCTTCCAGGCCCACCGGAGGTGGGGGGACAGCATCTCTCCCATGGCTCCCTGTACCAAAATCTGTATTAGTCAAGGTTTCCCAGAGAAATAAATTTATAATATAAATTATAAATATATAAAAACACATAAATTATAATTATAAATTCATTTATTGTATAATTATTAATTATAATTTATAATATAAATATAATTATAATATAAATTTATTTATATAATTATAAATTATAATGTATTTATTTATTTATTTATTTAGCAAGCTGGTGACCCACGAGTGCTGATGGTTTAGTTACAGTCCGAGTCCGAGTCCAAATGCCTTACAACCTGGTGAAACAATGGTACCCTGTCTGAAAGTCACCAGGCTTAAGACCCAAGATCTTAGAGCCAATTTTTCAAGCCTGAAGACAGGAAACAACCATGTCCTAGATCCAACAGTCACCAGCCTGTTATTCAGGCTTTTAGGGTTATTCTGGTACTCAGCTGATTGCATGAGGCCAACCCACACTGGGGAGAGCAATTTGCTTTACTCAGTTCACCACTGAAAATGTTAATCTCTCTCAGAAACACCCTTAAGATATACTCAAAATAATGTGTAGTCAACTGTCTGGGCACCCCATGGCCCAGTCTAGTTAATACATAAAATTAACCATCACTGTGTTCTTCCTGATTTGTGATTTTCTTTTGACCACAAAGAGTGAGTGAAGACAAATATCACAGTTTTGTGTCTGTTTGATGATACTCATCTTAGAAACACCTGTCTCTATCTCAGACTTGCTGTCTTCAAGAACAGCGTAATAGGCCTGCCAGGGCTAAGATGCTCAACATATGGGATGTTTGAAAATTTCGAGATGAAAAGCAAAATGTTTCAATTTTATGTCATGGGAAAAACAGCTGTAGTATGTTAGTTTATAGCAGCGTTATGGAAAAATGTTACATAAAAAATATTTCAGGTAAAGTTTCCAATCTTTCTATTGACCTCCTAAGAGAAAATTTCTCCTCTACCCCCATGGGGTCTCTGGTTGGGCCCAAGAATTAAGCTGATATTAAGCAGGAGAAAACCATATGAATTTTATTTAGTAATTTTGGTATGTCCATGAGAGCCTTCCCAAGAAAAGTGAACACCACAAAGATGCAGTTAGAGCCAAAAGCTTACTAGATTGGGCAAAGAGTAGTAAATTGTGAAAATGTGACAAGACAAAGGGGTTTGGTCAGGGCAGTTAATTATGGGAAAATAACTAGGAAGATAAGAGTTACTTTAACAAAGTCTGTTTCTACAGATTTCTTGGCCTTGACTCTCTGTCTAGGTGATAAGAATGTTTTCCTTCTTCCTGGTACAAGTTGGGCACCTTTCACATGGGAGTTTTATCTCCTGCTTTCAGGAAG
This sequence comes from Lontra canadensis, assembly GCF_010015895.1. Lineage (NCBI taxonomy): Eukaryota > Metazoa > Chordata > Mammalia > Carnivora > Mustelidae > Lontra > Lontra canadensis. Next base: position 9,886,961 of record NW_022630996.1, read on the forward strand.
AAAAAGGAAGGTCAGCATGTCCTTCATGCATCTGCTGTTCTTCAGTTGTCTTTAATTCAAAATAATCAACATGCCAGGATGGCATATTTGGGGGTGGCTGGCTCTGAGCCCTACAATTTCCATCAACAGATTCCCACAAAAGAGAATTCTACTATAAAACATCATTAAAATTTAAAATTTGCCATTTTACAATATGAAGTCAGCTATTAAACTAAGAATATCATATTGTTTCATACTACAAATAATAGCAGTTTCATATTGAGGAAAAAGGTCTGTTAGGAATCAGACATCTGGGTTCACATTTTGTCCTTGAAAAAGTTCCCTATCTTATCTGACCTCACCTTCCTTGTCTTGGAAATGGAGATGGGGCTGTTCTGGGGATTAAGAGAGACTATAGGAAAGTCTTTTGTATATTCTGTTTTTAAAAATGCATTATTGTATGGCTTTAAGGATATTTTATTTTAGAGGAGTTTTGAAATTATCTTGCAAAGTTATAATTTGTGTTACAAATGGTCATATTTGCTGTTTTTCTCCTTACGTGTAAAGATTAGATAATTTTCCAATGCAACTGCAGATTTGTGTAATGACTTTTCATTCATCCAGAATATCACTAAATACACACACTCACATGTACACACACACATACACGCACACACGGTAGGGGCTATTAGCAAGTATTATGAATAAAAACAGCTATAATCAGGGCACCTGGGTGGCTCAGTCGGCTAAGCGTCTGACTTCAGCTCAGGTAGTGATGTCAGGGTGCTGGGATGGAGCCTGGGACTAACGTGGGACAGCCTGGCATTGGGCTCTGGGATCAGAGGAGAATCTGCCCGTCTCTCTACCCTGCCCCTTACTTGGGTGTGCGCATGTATGCACACTCTCTGCTCTACGGCTCAAATAAATAAATAAAATCTTAAAAACAAACAAACAAACAAACACCCAGCTAATCCCTGCCCTTGGGCCACATACAGTAGTGGAGAAGGAAGATGTTAGCCCGATAATCAACTAAATGTAAAATTATAATGCAGTGATGCATAAGAAAAGCGTTTCACCTGGTCAGGAAAATAAGGAAGAACCTCTCTTGGAAAGGGACACTTAAGCCAAGATTGGTCTAGCAGATGAATCGGAATTAACAGAGGAAGAATGGGAGACAAGAATTGTTTAGCTCAGGTAAAAGCCCGAGAATGGAGCGTGGCCAGCTCACAGGACAGAACGAGCACCAGAAGGTTTGGCACAAAGAGAGCTTGAATGGGGGATGAAATCAGGCTGTGGGGGCCTTCGGGGCCTGTTTTAAAATTCATACTGAGAAGTGACAGAGCAGGGAAGCAAGAATTCAGATAATGAATTCAGTTGCTGATGCAAGCTTTGAAAACTAGAACTTAAAGGGAATTTTGGGCTTATTTCCAGAGAGAGCAGGGGGCAGAGACATGGAATGGGGCTTGCAGGGTGGAAAGGCAAGTGGGAAACAGTCCTGGGGTCAGGAGGCCCTCAGAAACACGGCTGAAGGCGAGTCATCCTGGGGGCTCACCTGTGTGTTCTCTGGCCTGTTTGTATTGTTAGTGAATACAGGACTCCCTTGCCCAGCGAGAGCTTATTAGAGTCACGGAGAGGTCAGAGAACTTTCAGAGAAACCCCACCGCTGCCCCACCGCGGGCGCCACAGAGCCCGAGCATGGACACACACTGTATCCCACGTTTGCAGAGCCCCAAGCCCCAAGCTCAGGAAAAGTCTCCTATGGTTCTCCAGTCTTCCACCTCCTCCCAAACGATGCTTCTTTCCAACAGCACGCTTTTCCTGCCTAGACATTCAGACAAGAAGTTAATTCATTTTTGAAAAGTCTTTACTAGAATACTGTCTCTCCGTGAATGGCTTTTTTTTTTTCCAAAAAGAAACTAAGATTATATAACTTCTAAAAATGATTGCTTTTCACACACAGCTAAAGCAAACATCAACAAATAGAACTCTGTCGAACTCAGAAGCTTCTGCCCAGCGTAAGAAACCATTAACAAAATGAAAAGGCAGGCTGCGGAGTGGGAGAAAGTTTTTGCTAACCATCTATCAGATAAGGGGATAATATAAAAAATGCATAAAAAACAAACACGACTAAAAACGACAACAAAAAAATCTGATTAAAAAATAGGCAGAAGAACTACATCGACTTTTGTTTCAAAGAGGACATCGAATTGGCCAAGAGGCCCAGGAGAAGATGCTCACCATTACTCATCATTAGGGAAAAGCGAAACAGAATAACAATGAGCTCTTGCCTCACACCTGTCAGAATGGCCATGATCGAGAAAACAAGAGGCAGTAGGTGCTGATGAGGGTGTGGAGGAAAAAGGAGCCCTTGTGCACAACGGGAATGTAAATTAGTCCAACCACTACAAAAAACAATATGGAGGTTCCTCAAAAAATTAAAAATAGACCTACCCTATGATCTAGCAATTCCACTTCTGGAAATATAATCAAAAGAAATGAAAAGAGGAGTTCAACAAGATATCTGCACCCCCATGTTTATCGCAGAACTATTCACAACAGCCACGATCATGAAACAATTCAAATGCCCACCAACCGATGACTGGACTAAAATGATATGGTACATATATACACAATGGCCTATTACTCAACCACAAGAAAGAAGGGTCTTCTGCCATGGGCAAAAACATGGATAGACCTTGAGCAAATTATGCTGAGCAAGACAAGCCAGACAGAGAAAGGTAACTACTGTATGATATCACTTATATGTAATCTTAAAAAAAAAAAAAAAAGTCCAACATGTTTAAAAAAAAGAGTAAAACTGGTTATTAGGGGGTTGGGACTTGGGGGATAAGATCGATGGTATTTAAGGGTACAAACTTATAACAAGTACTAAGATAGCCATAGATATTTAACATAAGTTAATTGAATAGGCAATAAATATTGTATAATATGTAATATGATATTTTTACAACAGCAACCATATTACAATATATAATCAGAGTAACACCATATACACCTTAAATTATACAATGTTAGGTGTCAAATTTACCCAATAAAATTTTTCAAAAAAACAAATGAAATTGGTCATTTTGGCAAGAAGAGAATAACAGAGCAGCCCTGAGAGGTAATTGCTTAGGAATCGGCCATGCTCTCACTAGCTGAGGGACAGTCATGGAGCAGGGGCCAACCAGACTCATGTGTCGATCAGATTACTGGTGACTCCCTGTCATGCATCTTGAGAGGTACTGAGCAAGACCAAGGGTGTAGCTTGTTACCCCTTTATGAGGACATGCCTAGGCCAGGATTATCTGCAAAACTGAGGTGTTTATGTTCCCTCTATTCTTTCCAGAAGCTATCAGAAAATTATTTGAAGTATCTGTATGTACAAAAATGGTCTTTTTTTGCCCATCAAAGAGGTAGTTTTAGGGGCGCCTGGGTGGCTCAGAGGGTTAAGCCTCTGTCTTCAGCTCAGGTCATGATCTCAGGGTCTTGGGATTGAGCCCCGCATCGGGCTCTCTGCTCAGTGGGGAGCCTGCTTCCCTTCCTCTCTCTCTGCCTGCCTCTCTGCCTACTTGTGACCTCTATCTGTCAAATAAATAAAATCTTAAAAAAAAAAAATGAGGTAGTTTTAAATTGTTCATTACTGGTTCTAACTGATTGACCTCACTCTTTAACCTAGAAAATCCTACCTCAGCAAAATCAAATAAACAGAATCAAGAAACTGAGAGCAAAGTAAAGAAGGGAAGGAAGGAAAAAAGCCATGCTGATACACTGGGAAAAAAAAAAAAAAAAAAGTTTTTCAGATCAAAGGCCCAGAGAGTGAGATTTATCTGGGGTACAAGATAGCTATTTCGAAGATTCTACTTCAAGTGGACAAATTAAACCATCTCACATCTAACTGATGTCACAAGCCATAATTAATGTCTAAATTAAAATTGCGCGTATCAAACCATGTGCTAATTATGACCGGTGTAGTCATTCTAATCCAGGTAGACAGTCTGTGATTTTACTTTTAAATTGAAATACAGCATAGCTGGTCAGAAAACTCATCAGAAAATATAACATGATAATTATACAGTAACACACTCTCATTTGAAATAGGATATTGATCACTGAGATGATGCACATTTGTTATGCACTAATGCATTTCAACATACCAAAGTAAGATGATAGATCTGGGGTAATTATATAGAAATTGACAGCCCATTTATCACTGTTTGTGGTTATTTCACAGCATTGGCATTTCCATGAATTATGGCATGTCATCTCATGTGTACACAAATGTTAAATCATTTATGGCAACAATTGATCATTAACCACAGCATATGCTGAAGGGTGGCACCTATAAGACATTCAATTAAAGGACAGAATTTGGAGTGTAGGTTTTGCGATTAATTTGACAGGCACACTGCAAGTTTTAAAGGTGACTCATATTTCACTCATTTTGTTGTTTCCATCTATAAAATGAGATGAAGGAGCATGCCGAGAATTGGAAGTATTTTTCAATCCAGAAATCGCCTGTGTTGATGTATCTTTGTTGGGGAATACCAGCTACCTGATCTCTGGAAGGGAAAGCTCTATCATCCCACCTGCCCGGAGATTTTGTTATCCACATTTCTGAGCAGAGAGTAAGATTGGTTACTAATTGTTCTAGAACGGAAGTAGGGAAAAATAGAATGATGGGGGGGAAAATAGCAACCCAAGAAACAGAAATTGACATTGGCAAAGAACAAAGAGAATAAAGAAAGACCCAAGACAGGACGGGGTGGGTAAAAGGGGTGGGGGAGAAAAAGAACAGAGAATTAAATTTGTGAACAAAAGTTTCATTCAAATTCAATTTAGTGCAACACATATTTAAAGAGTATCTACTAAGGTCCAATCACCCTGACCTTATTTGCCAAAATTAAGGTCTTAACTAAAAGGTTCTTCGGCTCATTTCTTCCTTTTTATTTATACCATGAACACTCAACTTCAAGTACTTAATTCCTTGTTCCTGGATTATGTTAAGAGGCTCCTAACTATTTACTAGCCACACAGGTCTCTCAATTCTTGCATTCCCTATGTATCAATGCCAGATTAATATCCATATCTATAATACCCTCTTTGGAAACATTATTCCCCCTTTCAAAAGCTCTCAGTTGCCTACAGGAAAAATTCAACATGATTCGACTTTGTGCCTCATAATAATTGAGGACAGTACTGTAAATGGGGACAATGTTGTTGGTTCCCCCTCAAAAGAGCCCTAATTTTAACGTTCACTGATTCCCCTAAGTGTGACTACTTCTGCCATAGCTGATTTTAAATTACCTTCTGACGTCACTGAACCAACTGGTATTCTGGGACCAGGTACGGTACAACTCAGGGCTGCCAACAGAGATAAATTATTCATTTTATCCTACAAACTGATGTGGTGCCAAATGAGTCCCCCAAAATTGTTAGGTTCAAAACAATTGCACATAGTAAATGGGTATCATCAACAAAAAGCAAATTATATATCATAATCAAATAATGTAAAATCCCTTATCTTAAAATAAAGAGGGCTTATATCTTTTACTTGCCCCCACTAAGTGCTAAAAGAATACTTAAGAAACAAAAGTTAAGAAGAACCACCTCGGTGCCCATATGTCTCTGTGGAGTCCGAGGTCACTTTCATAGGCCAAAAGTGTTTTTGCATATTCGACCCCTCATATCTCTCCCAGGTGATTCTGAGAATTGGGTACAGTCTCTGGTTTGCTTTGTGAGCCAGCCTTCTTGCCTGCCACACGGTGTAGGCCATTTTATTCCTCCGTTGGGCCCTGCTGTCTATGGATCCACTCCCCTATCTCTGCCAAGACCAATGGCAGGAAATCTGCAACTGGAGCCCTCCAAAACCACAGCTTCCCCACCAGCCCTAGCAAGGCATCACAGAGAGTGCCAGAGAGCGCCTGGCCACCTCCCCACTAGGCTGCCAGTGCCCTGTGTCAAGGGCTGACATCTGAGCAGAGGGCAGTTGTGCCTGATGTCATGAGTCTTGTTATCTGTGCTCAATTTCCTGTCTCTTGTCCTAACAAAAGCTGCCGGCATTGTCTTCATTTGCTGTGAGATATTTTTGGCATGAACGCTGCTGATATTTTGAATTCTCCATGCTCTAACCTTGTTAATGTGTTTTCTTGTTTGTTTGTTTGTTTGTTTGTTTGTTTTGGTCTTCCATTGCTGCCCTCCAGGGAGAGGCTTTTGATACAAATCTGAGAAGCTCACCAGAAGATGACAAGACAAAGGATATCATGTGTTCCACAGTCACCTGTACAGCCAAGACACCTGGCCATGACTTTTCATTTGCTCTTGGGGGAGGTTTGCCCAACCAGTGCAAACAGGGGTCAAGATTCTGGTTTGGTCTGAAGATGGGGACTGGCAAGGTTTTCTTAACTGCTGTAGAGCTGGAGGCCGAGAGGTACCTGGCATTGAGCATTTTTCCTCCCCTTGTGAGGAGGTGGCCATGCAGATACTGAACTAGTAGAATCAAATTATAGTAAGCTCTGCCTTATGATTTTAAGTGCAAATTTCCTGGAATGGGGCCATAGGCCAAGTGCAAAAGAATTTGGCTTCTTGAGGAATTCTGGTATATTCTTCCCTGTGCTAAACATGTCATAGGCAAATACATAGTCCAGAGGAGACTACAGACCAAGGAAATACCACACAAAAACACATTCCCTTGTCTCCTACCTCCACCAGTATCATTGGCAAAATAAATCAGGAACCTACAGCAGGTTGATGTGTGGTCTCTGCCTATCAGTCTGACCCAGGGTCGCTTTCACACAAGGGAGAGCAGCAGCCTTCCAGGCAAAGGTAGAATTGGAAACCAAGGGGCTGAGCTTGTAACCAGACAGTGGGATAACCAAAGCAAGCCCCAAGTAGCTCCTTTGAGTTGCTGACTCAGCCATATGTATAACCTCCATGATGGGGACCATCCTTTAAAATGTATGGCAGATAGGTATGCTGGTCATGAAATGCATATCTCCTCACCCCTTGCAAATGGGACCACTAATAGTAGCCAATGGCAATGATGGAAAACATGTTGATCCCGTCTGAGCCAAAGTATTTAAGAAAGGATGAGCTGCCCTCTGGCCCTCTTGACCTCTGTCACAGAGACTGCAGAGTTCACATGCTGAGAAGTTCTTGCTGTCCTGTGTCTTGGGAAAAGTCAGCCCCCCACCAACCACTGTTGCACTTTAAAGAGTAAAACATGCACCTTTGTAATGGGTAAGTCGTAAGATTTGAGGACTTACTCTTCACAATATTATATCCTGACTAGCATAACTGCTTTGTCTCAGCAGATCTTGCCAGTCTCTGCCTAATGAATCCCTTACCTTGGCTTGTCTGTTCTTTATTTAGGATCCCACTCCAAGTTTCTAGGTGATCTTTTAGATCTGCCCTTATTTCTTAATCCACTGGCACTCAGAGTATGAATTTGAGGGGGTAAAAAAAGAAGAGATGTAGTAGGCATGGTGTGTAGAGGCAGAGAACGTTTTTTGGGAGTGTGATTCCTCTTCTATCCCAAAACATGCCCAGGTGAACTCTCTTTAATCTCAAACCAGGATCTTCCTTACATACTTGAAAGGGCAAGATATTATTTCCTTGTTAAAACTGCAATCACAATGACCACTTTTCTGGAGGTAAAAACTCTGAGAGAGCATCATGCAATTCTTCTCATTGTGTGACCAGCCCTAGAATCAACATTATTACAATACACAGGATCTAGTTGACATTGTTAATGCTGCAGTATTTAGAAACAGGAAGTGGAAATGTTCCCACTTCTACCTAAATGTCATGGACAAATTATACTGAACAGATACCTATGATGAGAAGAAAATAATTATGGATGAAAAAAAAAATACCCTGTACTATTCTCTCACCATTTGAAAGGCACATAAAATATATTTATGAGATACATTAAAGATCTCACTTTGCTAGTGTCCAACTCTAAATGACCATTTCCAGTCTTCTCTAGGGTATATTTTTATAACAATATCAATTTATTATAAAGGTCAATATTTTTTCACTTTCAAATTCTTTCAAGTGGGTTTTTTAAGGCCATTTTCTGAAGTATTTAAAATTCTAATAAACTGCTGCAAAATTACCAGGAAAGTCCCATGGGATTTTTTTTTTTTTAAACATACTATTTGATGGAACATGAACCTGGGTTACAATAAAATATCATTAAGAAAAGGTCAGTTCTGAAAAACAAAGAACAAAGGCAAAAAAAAAAAAAAGAGAGAGAGAGAGAGAAAATCAGGCATCTTGGAGACACTGGAGCCCTTGGAGTTGTTCGATATATCTTACAGAGAATGGAGCCTGAAGTTCTTAAGGGTTAGTTTTCCAAGGAAATGAGACCACCCATCCTGCATGAAGGCTCAGCTGGCATTCTCCCTTTCTTCCATCATTTGGATCAAGTCACTCGGTTTGGTATCTTCCCCAGAGACTGTGCTTCTCGAAGGTGAAAGGAGCTTTACAATGTCAAGACTTTTTTTTTTTTTTTAAAGATTTTATTTATTTGTCAGAGAGAGAGAGAGAGAGCGAACAAGCACAGGCAGACAGAATGGCAGGCAGAGGCAGAGGGAGAAGCAGGCTCCCTGCCGAGCAAGGAGCCCAATGCGGGACTCGATCCCAGGACGCTGGGATCATGACCTGAGCCGAAGGCAGCTGCTTAACCAACTGAGCCACCCAGGCGTCCCTCAAGACTTTTTCTTAATGATCTTTGCAACCACATATGCTATTCTGGTAGGTAGTGCTCAATGCAGAGATTTGTTGGAGGAAGAAATTAGAATTTTCTGGGTCCTAAGACAAGTCTAAACATAAAAAATTCCATCAGTTAAGTTATTTGTCTGCAAGGAAACTCTCATTGGTGTGTTACTCTCCCCATTGAGATTTCTGAACAGCCCAGATACCGTATTAATCAGCCGGCATGGGCAGAGTTTTCATCTCACACCCCATCCTCGGCTGTCTACCAAGAATGGGTCAGGGTCAAGGGAAAGAGCGTTTTCTTGGTCAGCTGTGCCTGAGTGTAGAGCTCTCGCTGCAGTGAGCCTGGCTGAAAGGTGTTCTTTCCTCTTGCCAAGATTTTTTTGATGCCACGCTTGCTAGAGGGTTCCTTTTGAGGGTGGCCTGCCCAAACTAGCAGAAGTCTGGATTTTAAGGTCATTGCTTTCTTATTTACTCCTCACCAGCTTGCTTGCTTTCTCACAGAGGGATGAGATTCCTGGGTGTTCTTGGGAGGAAGGGGGCAGTGCTCTCATATTTGGAGAACATAGATCTATTTCAAACCTGGATTAAAGTTGCCTTCCCCACAATATAGGCAAGATCGTGGCTCATATGCAATTTAGGCCCAAAGCCCCAGGTAATAACCCGATATTCCTTGTCCGGGCATTGTCTTCTGAGCACATTTTCTTTTTTTCTTTCAGAAGCTTCACAGAAGCAGTGGCTATTGTACCTCTGGGGTTCTGTCATCTCTCTCTTTATATAGAAAAGTCTCTTACCACAACACTCCCCTTAACAGAGCTTAGAATGGCTTCACTTCTGACAATTTAGCAGCAGTATTTTTTACACAAACCAACAAAAATGGACTTATAAAGAAGCCAGATTAAAAATCTTATTCACCATTTTGACTGAGGTCATTACATCCTATTCTATTGCCTTATCAGAAAGAAAAGGGAAGATTAGAAATTTAAAAAAAAAATTGATGACTTTCATATTCATTCATTGTAGGTATTACAATGGATAATACGACAACTTGGAAATGGTCATCTAGTTTAAAACCCCATGAAATGCTGCTTGTCTTACTTTTTAAACATATGTATGCAGGTCGACTCTGTCTATGATGAAAGATCAGCTTGTGAGAAGTGCCTGTCACACCTATATTTGAAAGGGGATGTGGAAGAATTTTTTTTTAAACGTCTACTTATGGTACCTTCTGAACAGTCATGGTAGTATTTAATTATACTGTTTCTGAACTGATATCACCTGGACATCTACCAATCAGGGGGACATAAAAGGCAATTACTAAGTCACCATGGCCACATAAACCTGTGCAGAAAGGTCCTTTTGAGTACATTATGCTGCCAATACACTCTCAGCAATGGACAACAGATTTGGGTAGAAAGGCCCCCAAGCCCACTCTCGCCCAGTGTGGGGTCAACACAAAACACACCAAAGCAGCAGATGCAAAATGCTCTTTTCTCTCTACCTGCAGAAGTCAACAGTAACTGTACCTTCCGTTTCTAGTCTAAAATCCACTTCCGTGCTGCTACTCTGTTGAAATACTATATATGGAATCATCCCAAACTTTTAAATGGAGAACTGGGATAGTGGAGTTGGTCTAGTACATGGAGATTAGATTGGAACATGGATTCTAATCCAGGGTCTGCCACTAGCCACAGGCAAATTGCCTAATCCCCTAAACTTTAGTTCTTCTGTACATAAAATGGGTACGTTATAAACTTCCTCAATTAGCTTCCAGAGTTGCTGTAAAAATTAAAGCAGTGATTCTCAAGTTGAAGCATGCCTTAGAATCTCCTGGAGAGCTTGTTAAAACACAGATGGTTAGGCTCCAGTGTTTCTGATTTAATAGGTCCGGGCAAAGGAGGCTGAAAATTCGCATTCCTAAGAAATTTTTAGATGCAGCTGGTGCTGCTGGGCCAAAAAACACGGGCTTGAAATCCCTGAATAAAGGAAAAGAGATGGACCTCCCTCAGCATAAGGGAAACCCCAACATCCGTGGCAAGCCCCACCTTGCCTGTCTTCCCAGAATTCAATCACCCTAAAAAACATCCTGTTTCTTTTCTGACTATGCCCCATTGTGAGGAATATGTGATTCATTTCGGTATCCTCAGAACCTAGGGTAAGACTGACCCTACCTTAGGCATTCAGTTAAAAAAAAAAATCAGCAGAATGAATTAATACATTTAAAAGTGTTTAGTAAAACAATATATATCTGAGGGAGTTTAGTTAATCATGGAATACATTGCTATGTACAAAGATACCCCAAAATACAGGCAGGGCCAGCAGGGCAACTGTGTTCCATGATGCCATTCAAGAATCCACGTGTCTTTCAGTTTGTTGCTCCCCCATCTTCTGGGCTGTTGTCCTCATCTACACAGTTATCACATCCATCAAAACCATGTTCACAGTCATAACTATCTTCCAGCCTGCTAGAAGGGAAAGAGGAAATTCTGGACCAGGGAGGGGATCCATCCTCTCAGGCATTCATTGGCCAACACTTAGATACGTCACTGCCACCAACAGCTTCAGGGGAAGCTGGGAAATATAGTCCCCCTATGGTCATGCATGTGTCCAGGCTAAAGCTTAAAGATTCTCTTATTCAAAGACAAAAGAGGAAATGTGTGCTAGGGTACAAACAGAAGCATCTACCATGGGAAATAACTTTTTTAGCCACTCAAGTATCCAGCTGAACTCATCTCCCCACACATTTCCCCAACCCTCCTCCCCAGAATTTATGCTCCAAAGACCCATCTGGTTCCTGACCCCAGCGCAAAGGTCAGGATCTGTGACTTGTGTACAAGAAGATGAAAATGGAATTCGAGAGAGAGAGAGCAGTTCATATTTAATATTACCTTGAAGTTGTACGTGTTACTTTTCACATCTCATTGGCCCATTTTCAGTCAAGCTCGTGTCAAAGAAGGCTGAAATACAGTTTCCGGCTTGCGGGTCGTGTCTTCACCTAACTGCTAGCCTTTTGATTAAGTTCTTTCTATAAAGCAATTTGGTGAAGACTTACTTCCCTAAGGGAAACTGAACTGCAATTAATTTCTACTCAGATTTGTGCCATTCATCTTTTTTCTCTCTCAGATTGTCTCCCTTGTTACAGATGTTCAATGACTTTTGCTGAATGGTTGTTTTCTAAATGGGAAAACTAATCGCAGCACAGACAACCGGAAGCGAGGTGTACAGACAAGAACAGTTTCATGCTTTTGAAATGGCTCACCAGTTATTTAGTATATCAATATGCCATGTTAGCTCTTGAGCAAACTAGTATTATCTCTTGAGCATCACAGATAAAACTAGTGTTAGATTACGTAACATGGTCAGATTTTTTGTTGAGTGCTATTGTGAACAAAGCCTTTTATGATGTATCACAAAGTGAAAAAACCTTGTTGTCATACTATTTTAATGATTACAGCCACTTTTTGTAATTCAAATTCAAAAACAGAAGGACCAGGATTTATTGTCCTTCTGATGATCTACCACAGAAATGCACACAGACCTTATCTACCCGTATACAGAAATAGTTACCAGTCATTAAGCATTCACAAAGCGTATACTAACTGATTTAAATGTGCTATTTTCTACGGCCCCCAACAATTCCACAAGGGAGGGACCTTTGTTCTTACTCTTAAAATAGCACATCAAAATTCAGAGAGGTTAGGTAACTTATGTTTTTGCCACTGAAATCCCAGATGTTTGGTAACATCAAGAATGTCTTTGTGGAGTGTTTAAAGAATGAATGGAGAGTGCGTAGATACAGCCTGACCTAATCAAATGTCTGCGGCAAGTAAGACTTGATGAATAAAATACATCTTTTTCTCTTATTACCTGACAACTCTGATTATTTTTGAAAAAGGGTTCCGTCATAGTATTATGTTTTCCAGATCGATTCTATTTTTCTTTCTCACTGAGGACATTTACATGAAAACAAGACTTTGTTTCCAAAGAGGGTAGCTGTTTATGTGTTGCCTGAAATCATGATGCTGCCCTTTGGGTATGACAATTACTTCCATCATAACCAATTGAGAAATAAAATATAGAAGCAAAATTGTTTCTAAATTAATGGCTTTTAAAAGTTTCCCAGGGAGCTGTCTAAACATTTTTATGTTCCATATCAATTTCCAGCCTGAGAAAGTGTCAAAACTATACTAGAAGGAGAGTAAAGGTAACCGTGGAAAAATCAGTTTCGCCATCTGGATTACAAGAAGTTAAAGTAGGATCTGTGCTGGTAAGTGTGGTAGCTATTGTTCACCGTATACCAGCACGGGTCCTTCTCCAATTCGGCGAGCACCCCCACTTGGGATGTCCTTTCATGAAATGCCATTTTCACAAGGACCACAAGTTCCATCCCTAAGCTGCTGTGAGGGAAGATTAAGATACACAGGCCTCTGATCCAAGGATACTAACCTGCACGTTGACACAGCATGCACACCTTTCTCCATCTTCTACCTTGCAATTGTAGAGGACTCACTGTTCTCTGCCTTTTGTAAAACACCTAATATTCAGAGTGGGTGGTATTTAAGAGTTCTCAATTGATATTATTTAGAGAGTGGAAGTGCTCTTGAACCCTTTGCAATCATTATGGCTAAATGTATATGTATGTACACGTACCCAAGCCCACATCCCAGACGTCACTTTGTCATGACTGGCCCGACCCCAATGTCTAAGTACATGTGCGCCTTCAAATTTTGTTGGTCTTGTTACTGAAAATAATAATCCTATGCATGTTTAATTAAAGGAGTTGGTGAATGGTAATGCTATAAAGAGCCAGGTATTAACTAAAGAAAACAGATCAATCCACAGGGTATGAATACAACATGGGTGTTCAGCAAAAGAAACTAGAAGAGACCTGGGGTAATCAAGATTTGATGTATGATCTTGGGATGGCAGTTAATACACCTTCCCGGACTCACAGGTCAGAAGGGTCCAGAAGAGTCTCAATATGAAGGCACAGAGCCTAAAGCAGCCAAAGTGAGAAGGCATAGAGTTAATGGTAATTATTAAATTGATGGAGGTATAGGTGGTTAATATTTTATGTTTAATAATTATACCAGCGATTATGATCTTCATGAGTTAATGATTACTAGTAACGTGTTAATGAATGATTTATGGTGATAAATGAATTATATGAAAATTGGAACAGAATTCAGAAAAAAATGCCTGGTATGTATAAAACTAAAAGAAGGAAAGAAATTTCAAGCTCTGAGCCTCAGCCATAAACTATGACTGGGGAAGGATTTTGTGTCCTTGGTGTTTGGCACAGCCTGTGACACATCATAAATACCAAATAATCTTGGCAGGTTGGGTGAACATGTGATTTGGAGGACTGATGAGAAATAGGGTCACTTAGAGTTAAGACACCAGACTAACGTGTCATGTTCTTAAAAGTGCAGGCTGACAGACCAGGGGTGAGAATGGGAAAGCACCAAAAGCAACCCTAAGGTTTTTAACTATCCCATTGGCCCAACTGAAAATTCTCAGCTGGAGATGAGCCCGTAGGGGCCATTTGGTATTGTCATGGCTGGAGTGGAGGGGTGAAGTGCTGCTGGTTCTAGTGGGTACAGAAAATCTAGGGCTAAACATTCTACTATGCATAGGAAAGGCCCCCACAACAAAAATTTTGAAGCCCAAAATGTCAGTAGTGCTGGATTTAGGAAATATTGGCCTCATTGTATGGACTCCTCTGCTCTTTCTGGCAAAGACCTATCCATCCTTCAAAGTGCAACTCAACTGTTGCCTCTTCCAAAGAGCTTCATTGAACTGCCTCCTCCTTACCTCTCAAGAGAGTTAAGCCACGAGTTAAGCAGTTGCTATTTACAAGACACCTTTCCTAAGGCTTCAGATAATCTTATTTAGTCGGCGCCCAAGAAAATGTGAGGCAGCTATTACAACCACCATTTTACAACTGAGGAAAACTAATTGTAGACAGTGTTAATACCAGGCCACATAACAGAAAGTAGCAGAGCTAAGATCTAAATGAGGTGTCAATCCTTCCATGATATGTGTTGCGTAAGTGCAGAGGTAAGACCTGTTTGGTGGGGAAATAACCATTTTTGCACTTTTGAATCACAGAAGATACAAAGATTCATGGACCATCCACAAAAATGAGTAGTAATGAGGCAAAGAGGCCTAGGTGCTGAGGCTGACAGTGGATGCCTTGGACGAACTCAAACAGCAGTGTCCAAATGGGAGAGAAATAAGTGGTCAAAATCCAAGTAAATCAGAATAGGTGAGTTTAAATGATGTAATCATTAAGTATGAATGAAAGGAAAGGATAAATAAACATCAGCTATGGCCCAGTGTTCTAGCATGACATGAAACCTCACAACAGGCCATCAGGGTGTTGATGCTCAGTCTAAATGCAAAAAGATAGGATACATAGGGTTGGGAAGCCTGTCCACAGGCTATCATTCAGGGACTAGCTCTGGCAAGAAAGATGCAAATTCCCCGACCAAGAGGAGGCTGAGAGTACCTGCTCACAGGAGCCAACCCAGTTCCATGAGCCGAAGGTGGGGACAGTAGGAATAGGCATGTGTGGAGCCTGGGAAGGAAGGAAGGGGATACCTGATACCAAACTTTGAGGGTACTCTCGTGGAAGGAGCATAATCAGGAATAGGCTGATAATTAAGCAGACTGGATTCAGGTGAGACCACGCCACGGGAACCGGGAGCAGGACAGCACTGTAGTTGTTCAAGACGGAAGGATGGTAAAACCTGGAGCCAGGTTGGGCTGATGAGGATCTTATCCCTCAACTGGAAGTGGTGAGATCAGTCTTGGCCTCCACGTACAAGTTCTGAAATCATTGGCGGGGGTGGGGTGTGTGTGTTAGAGATAGATACAATTTATATTGTAGACAGAAAAAAAGAATTATAAGGCCTGACAGGAAGAAGATAAATAGGAGAAGATGTTAATATATCTTTAAATGCAATAGAAATGTTTTGTAACATTTGGAAAACTGTTCTCAAATCTGAAATTACCTCAAAAACAAAGACAAGGTCCTTTCATAGTTCTTCCCTTGTGGGGTAGAGCACCCTTCTGTGAATGGGAAAGGTGTTGTCTTTCATAGTTTTCAACCAGGTTGAGCACCTCCTGAGCATGTCACCCAGTGGGATGACCAGGTTGATGGCAGAGGGCTCAGTTGGTCCCACCATCAGCGAGAACCCCAAATTCTCTCCCTGTCTGCCCATCCACCCAGGATGGTAGAGGCAACAGGCCCCTACTTTTCTTATAGTAACACAGTTGGGACCATTGAATTAAGTGATGGACACTACATAAACCAGAAGGCTAGTTACCCAGGAAAAAACAAAACCCACCAGGGGTCCCCCCTAAATAATCCCTTCCCTAATCTCTCAGCAGCAATCTCCTTCAATATCTTTTAAAACTTTCCCTACTGTGAATTAACACCGTGTGCTTGAAAATACAGAAAAGTGTACTCAGATTTCCATTCCATGTGACCTTAGGGGGCCCTTCTCAAGTTAAAAGCCTTTCTCTGGCCACACATTTGTAAGCAGGAACCAAAAAACTGGCCTCCTACACAGAGGGCTAAATCTGCCCATTTTTCATTTGGCCTGGAAACCCCACTTGTATTCTGACATTAGATGCCATTATGGATGCTCTTAAACAATACATTTTCTAATTCTTCCATCTGATGCATTTCTAGCCAACTCTAAGTAGAAAGGAGGAAAACCTGATTACACATGGCCAGTAGCTAGAATCATTTAAGCTAAATTAATAGTGCCTATAAATAACTTTGTCCTTCCTTTAAAAAAAAAAAAAAAGATGGTGAGTTTAGCCGAACAATCAGAGGAATGGACTACATCCCCCTCTAGGTTGTCAGAACCTGAAGCAATCTCAAATTAGCTGCAGGGAAAATGTAATAACCTGGGGTAGTATGCTGCATGCAGAGTGGGTGCAGTAAAGGTCTATTAACTAAAATTCCAACACAACATTTACCAATATACTTGTCCGTCCTGCTTTCTGTAGCTACTCACATGGCATTCTATCTGGCTTTAACATGATTTCTTCACCAGTATATTAGATTTTAGGCTTTGTGTGTTGAAGTCATTGATTTTTTTTTTTTTACTTTGAATAATTTGTAAACCCTAACATAAAGAAAATTTCTCATGGAACTTTTAGAAGAATATATCAGATGCCCTTGACTTTGACACCAAAGGTTGATTTTAAGGGGTCCTATTATTTTATGTACCAACCAGAAAGAAAAATACTACTGATTAAACAATGATATGATGTGTTTGTCACATTGAATTTTATCCTATGGAACCTGAGCAAGTTCTCTTAGATGTCTTAACACGGATTTTTATCATTTATTACTCTTGTACATAAATATAGATAAAGGATATCTAAAATACATTGGCGAATGTGTGTTTCCAAAAATTCTTCATGTTCAGAGTCTGACTCTTGGGATTACTTTTAAACACAGAGTTGTTGATGTTCATGTTTTTCTATACCGTGTTGCTGATGCAGTATATCTTAGAAAAAATCTACAAAAAATAAATCTTAGAAAAAATCTAGAAAGAACTAAATTGTTTTGATGCTGAATCTTTAGCAATCAAAAAGAGCTAGAGCACCTCCTTTTCCTGCAACCGTTTGGTTTCTAAGGGTTAAAAAAGTGTTCCATCCACTATTTTCTTTGGAATTCCCTTCCAGGAGGCTGTCACAGTCATTCTGCAACTTTAAAAAAATTTTTTTTAAATTTTTTTATGTTATGTTAGTCACCAGAGAGTATATCATTTGTATTTAAGGTAGTGTTCCATGATTCATTGTTTGCATATAACACCCACTGCTCCACGAAATATACGTGCTCTCCTTGATAACCATCACTAGGCTCATCCATCCCCTTACTGCCCACCCCCCCTTCTAGAACCCTAAGTTTGTTTCCTGGAGTCCATAGTCTCTCATGGTTCTTCTCCCACTCTGATTACAGCCTTCACTTTTCCCTTCCTTCTCCTAATATCCTCCATGCTCTTCCTTATGTTCCACATATAAGTGAAACCATGTAATTGTCTTGATCTGCTTGACTTATTTCAGTTAAAAAAAAAAGATTTTATTTGATTTGAGAGAAAGAAAGCACATGCACCTGCAGGCATAGGAATGGGGCGGGGGCAGGGAGGAGCAGAGAGAAAGAGACAAGCAGACCCTCACCAAGTGCAGAGCCCCACAGAGAGCTAGATCTCACAACCCTGAGCCAAAATCAGGATTTCTCTCTTAGGGTCCCTGGGTGGTCCAGTTGGTTAAGCTTCTTCCCTCAGCTCAGATCATGATCCCAGCATTGGGAGCATTGGGCTCCCTGCTCAGTGGAAAGTCTGCTTCTCCCTCTGCCTGCTGCTCTCCCTGCTTGTGCTCTCTTTCTCTCTCTCTCTGTGTCAAACAAACAAACAAACAAACAAACAAACAAAAAAAAGAGTCATCACTTAACACACTACTTTTTGGGGGAGGGAGGGGTAACTTTTTTTTTTTGCTGTCTTCATAGTTCAGGCAATGACAAATAAATATACCAACTGTGGCCTGCCCATCAGTAATTTTTCAGCACTACTGATTGCGAACTACAACATAACACAGATATTCAAATTTGCACCTGAGAACCAGTCAAATACAGTATATAGTTACTGAGCCATCTGAGCCAGAAATTCATTTCCTGATCTGAGAAGACTCTCTCTTTTCAACTGTCACCTCAACTGAGAATTGAAACCCAGAGTCTTACTATCTTGATTTCTTGGCAGACATCTCGAATTGTTTCTGTGTACTTCTCAGGGAACTTCTGCTCCCACATTTTTCATCCAAAATGTGAAGAAGATATTCATTCATTTGGGTAAATCTTAAGCTACACAGATAGATAATTTACAGCATAATAGGATGACATGTATTAAGATACGCACACAGAGCTTTGTAAGGTGCAGAAGTGGAAATCAGTGTCACAGGGTGAGTGGATGCCCAGAAGAAGTTTGGATCGTGCCCCCCTTGGCCCTCTCACACCCATGGGAAGTGCTCTATGGAAATGCAGTGAACCACAAAGGCCTCGAAGGCACAGAGGCAGGAGACACGGGAGAAATGGGACAGGACACAAAACAATGTTTACTTCATTTATTCCTTCAGCCAGTCAATCAGACAACAAATATTTATAGAACCTCTAATAAAGCCAAGATGTAAACATCGGTGCTTCTCCCACTTTTGACCCATATCCATCTTCCATCAAAGACACATATGGCTGCCCCGTAATCCCTTAACTACTCTCTGTTCCAAATCTTACTCTCTGATGTTTTAAGGATAAAAACGGTTAATACAATAACATATGATCAAATATTTCTCCCCATACCGCTATCTACATTAACAAAGCATTTCTTAGGGGAAAAAATCATTCTACGAGAATGCACAGGGTACCCAAGTTTATTCAGCTCTAGCTTTAAAATTCTTTAAAATCAGGATTTTGAGAATGTTAGTGACATCGCAGGCTTTCCACCAAATTAAATTTGCATGACAATGTGTTTCAGATCTTCCACAACCAGACAAATGCTGCTTATATTAATGGGGATTAAGGTTATTCATCTAAACAGCTGAAAATTGCTCTGGTTTAACTCTGAAAGACTTTGATGGGTATCCTTTCATTTAGTCATTTCTTCTAGAAATGACCCAGCATTGAAAAAAATTAGGCACTTTGTTATTTTTCCTTTGCCAGCCCAGAAACTAGGTTATTGCTTCCCATACTCTAAATCAGAAATACCCGCTGATTTTTTTTTTAAGGAAATGCTTCTTGCTTCCCTTTACTGTAGTCGTATAAATCACTGGTGCTGTGCTGGATATAGGCCACCTCTATAGCCTGCTGAACAAATGATTAGACACAGCGCAGGGTGTGTTGGGTTTGCTGTGAAGTGAGCCCCTGCTCACAGTGCCAGTCAAGAGACTGATCTGACTGTTCTGTTTTCCTGAATTCTGGACACTTGATATTAACTTGTTAAAGCCCGAATTCGTCTCAAGCATTGTTTCTGGTCCTGGCCAGACTCGCCTGCTCTCTCTGTGGCTGGCCCGCCGCTGGCCGACAAACAGGCCCGTCTCAGCCCCCCTCAATGTTACCTCTTGAAGTTGTCTCCATAAAACTTCTCGACAAATCTTTTTTTTTTTCCTTGAAGTTTCCTTGGTTTTGTTCTCTGATGTTGAAGCAGCCTAAAATAGTTAAATTGGCTCTTGGTCTGTTTATTTATCTTTGAAGCAATTGAAAAGCTCGATCTGCCCTTTTGATTCGAAACTTTAAGACACGCGTGAGCAATCTTGGGTTTTATTTATTCAGGTTTCTTCTTTCAGCCACATCAGTAGACACAGAGAATAGAGGATGGCATCTCCAATGGACCGAGGAGGCTGAGACTGGAACAGGGACGTGGATGGTACCACTGAGAGGCAGCCACCGGACACTTGGCAAATTGCATCCTAAGATGTGTTCCAGCTTGGAGCATCCGTTGACCTTGGCAAGCCAGGGTGACCTTTCCAAGAGTTGGTGGAATCCCAACAAGGCAACTGATGCCCAAGTAGTCAATCATTCCAAACCACTTTGATGGCAAAGGTAAAGACAGGATGTATTTCCCAAGCTGTTTAAAAACCAGCAAATCAGCAAAGGTCTGCTAACCTTTGATCAATATCCGCATATACAAAGAAGCCTTGAGATATATTAGTTACGATCCCATCAACCTAGGAAATCTGTTAAACAAGATTATGGAGTTCTTGACAAGCACTCTTATCCAGCAATTCCCTACAGCAATCATCCTGTTCATTCGCTACCAGAGAGATGGCTGGACAAAGGCACTTGAGACCATCCTAAGGATTATTTGCCAACTGCTGGGTTCTGTGTACAAAGGCTTATAGTCAAGAAATTAAATTCCTGGACAAAAGAGAAGAAATAAAAGTACTCCTAGAGTAAATATACTGAGAACCCATATCTAAATCCTGCAAGGCTGGCTATGTTCTAATTTTATCCTCTTCTATTACCTATGCCATTTAAAGTTGGGGGGGTATTTATTATTTTAGTTTATGTACAAACTATAATTCCAATATGAAATCAGTGAAACCATTTAAAAATCAAAGTCAATGTTAACAAGATGATCTATTTCTTCCCCCCAATAGAAGCTAATGAATCATTGTGAATTTATTGTGGTAGAAAGACAGTGGCTGCTGGCAATTATACTGATGAGCAGAAATCTTCACAAGTGGGTACTTTAAAGCAATTATTTTCCATTTGGTTCTAAAAAAGCCTCTGAGTACAACTAAGCTTTGATTACCTGGCATCTGAAAATATACGTTCTCAGAGGGGTATTCGCGATGATTATTTCAGGGGAAAGAGAGTAAACAGCTACTGTTTGTGAAAGCTCAGTTGTGAGCCTCTTTAAAGTTTAAAATATGAATTGTGTAAAAGATGGAGCTCTGACTTAACTACTAGCACAGTATTACGTTGTTATGTTGCCAACTGGAAAGAGTCAAGAATTCACCAGTTCCCGAGGACCAAAAAGAAGTTTCAACTGCATCCTCTCAAAAACAAACTTCCTCAAACTCAAAAGCCAGTGTCATTTTTGCTAACAGACTCTCCAGCCTCAAGCCTAAAACTTACTCCTTCATTTCTTCTCCTTGGCTCCTTCAGGGTCACCAAGAATGCCGTATCCAAGAATGACAGACAGTACAGAGCTCACTGTAGAAGCTGACTCCATCAAGAGAGGGAAGCCAAAGGTCATCCAAAGAGGGAATCAGGTGGAGAGAACATTCCATTTATTTTTCAAGGATAGAAAGATTGGGGGTTCTTATAGAGAGGTATTGTGCCCCTTTCTGTCTAATTCAAGTTTATTGGTGCACAGTGGAAGTCAAAAGTCCATATTTTAAAAGGAGAAAGGAATGCGGACCAATCCAAGGATAAAGGCTAGGAGAAGCGTGTGTTGAAATTTGTAAACCAGCTTAGAGCTCCAGGTCTGGAGATGGTGGGCTTAAGTACAGATAGACAGAATCAAATTTTCACTGACCTTGGGTATGATTTTTCCCCAAATGGGGGAAATATAAAAGAAAATGCAAGACAAGAAAAGAGGAAGTGTCCTGGATTGTGTAACCAGAAGTTACAACCAAAATCATTACTTTCATGACCATTTATAATTACTGGGCCCATTACAGTTCAATGGCTGGCCACCAGACCGTGTGGACTATGGTGTAGGGCCCACAAATAGAGTTACTTGTCTAATTTCCCACAATTAACAGATTGTGGAGCCGGAGCTAGCTGCTAAGTGTGTTTTTTTCTCAATTTGAAAATAATGCATGTTCATTTTGAAGAAAGTAGAAAGTAGAAAAGATTTCTATTTCAAAATCATAACCCTGTTTCCCAGAGAGATTGTTTACATGTTATTAATTTCTTGACTTTTTTACCTAAATTGCTTTGCCTACTTGATATCATTTTGTGTTCTGCTTTAAAATGGCATCATAAACATTTTCCATGTCCTTAAAAGCATATATGTGAATATCATATTTAATGTCTGCACATAATTTAAATAAACTGTTTCTTCTTTTGCAATTCCTTATGGCTGAGCATTCCAAAAGTCTTAATTTTTTCACTATTATAAATTAACAATTATCCTACCAAAACATCAGTAATTGAATTTCTGGCCCGAAAAATATGAACATCTTTAAAACTCTTTACTCATACTCCCAAATAACCTTCTTGAACATTTGAAGCACTTTTGAACATTCAATAGTGTCCAGAGTGACCGCTTCATGACACATCCCAATATCGGGTATTCCCTTTAAAAAAATTTTGTGTATTTAATTAGTACAATTTATATCTCATTTTTACTTATAAATTTTGATCATGAAATAAGGCAGATACTTGTTCAACTTTTTAAAATTATTTGCATTGTGTCTTTGGTAAAGTAAGCATGCATGGTTTTTGCTCATTTATTTATGGGATCCTTGGGGTTTATCTCATTGGTTTTTAAAATCATGTCTGTCATGCTTAGTGCTGGAACCTGACCACTGTATAGGGCAAAATAAAAATTAATTGAATTACTTCTTTATAAATTGATATTATTAGGCATTTTCATACTTGTTGTAATGGCTTTTCTTCACCATCTTTTAGTTTAATGTGCAAAGTCTAAACGCTTCCCCCAAATAAGTTGAATCCTTGCTTTTTCTTTTGCCAATTCTCCCCTTCAGTTTAAGTAGAGGGGAAACCCCCCACCAAAGTAGAGCTCAGATAAATAAGCTCATTTTCCTTCTAGGCATTTGCTGGCTTAATATTTGTCAGTTAAGAATGATCTGGAACTTGTTTTATTATGGGATAAAACTTGAAGACAATTTTTGTTTAAAAACAAATAACCTAAACTCACTATATTATATAACCCTTTCCTTCCCTGAAGATTTTTTTAATAGATCATTTTCACATATTTAATTCATAGATATACAAAAAAATCCCTCTTGGTATGATTCAGTTTCTTTGACCTCTCTGAACATACTTATGGTTGTATCACATTAAGCAAAATATTATAGTTTCATGGTGATTTAATATCCTGTAGCAATGATTTAACTTATTAATAATCTTTTTCATATTAAATAATATATTTTATAAATACTTTCCACATAATTAAAAATATATACTTTTTATTATTATTTTATTTTATTATTTTATTTTTTTTAAGATTTTACTTATTTATTTGACAGATCATAAGTAGGCAGAGAGGCAGGCAGAGAGAGAGGGAGGGGGAAGCAGGCTCCCTGTTGAGCAGAGAGCCCTCTGCGGGGCTCGATCCCAGGACCCTGGGATCATGACCCGAGCCGAAGGCAGAGGCTTTAACGCACTGAGCCACCCAGGCACCCCCCAAAAATATATACTTTTTAAAATAAAGGTTAAAAAATCTTGTTAGAGAGGCACCTGGGTGGATCAGTTGGTTAAGCATTGAACTTCGGCTCAGCTCATGATCTCAGGGTCCTGGAATTGAGCTTTGTGTGTGGGGGGGTGTGTCCCCTGCTCAGCAGGGAGCCTGTTTCTCCCTCTCCCTCTGCCCTTCCCCCTGTTTGGGTGTGTGCCTGCGTGCACTCTCTCTCTCTCTCTCCCTAATGAATAAATAAATCTTGTTAGAAAAATATATGCACTATTTTTTTTTAAAAGATGAAGACAAGAAATACACAAACTCAACCCCAATTCACCCTTCCCACTCCTATTCCTCACAAGAAACTAGATACCACTCTTATAACAGTTTGTGTTTTTAATTCATTTATTAATTACCTCTAAGACTCAAAATAATACACTTATGCTAATATATTTTACAATTTGTCTACTCAAACATTATTGACTTCAAGGGGTGCCTGGGTGGCTCAGTGGTTAAAGCCTCTGCCTTCGGCTCAGGTCATGGTTCCAAGGTCCTGGGATCAAGCCCCGCATTGGGCTCTCTGCTCAGCAGGGAGCTTGCTTCCTCCTCTCTCCTCTCTTTCTGCCGCCTCTCTGCCTACTTGTGATCTCTGTCAAATAAATAAATAAAATATTTTTTAAAAAATTATCAACTTCCAACCAAATGAGATAGGTTTCAACTCTGTAAATCTCTCCCTGATTCCTTTATTGTATTTAATCCACTATTACAATTCATCTCTCTCTTATCTTTGCAACTTAAACAATATATGTTAATATTTATTCCTTGTTCAAACAAGTAGAGATATTCTCTGTATTTCCTTTGCACAATAGTTTAGTGTCCCTATCTATTTCCACACGTATCTTCCCTCCTTCTACTTCCCAACTTCTCTCATCTGCACATTTATGTTCTATTGCCTCATTTGTTAAAATTTGCATTTTTGCTGATGCAAAGGGTCTAGGGAAGAATCAAGTATCCAACAGAAATAGAGCTGCATTTGCCATTCTTCAGAGAACGTGAGCTGCGTGATCCCCAGTGATGGAGTCTCTGAAAAGCTCATCACAAGCATCCCTCAGATGAAGAGGGAGCTCTCACCACCTGCCAAGTGTAGAGAGCATGGGAGCACCATCATAACCAGCCAGAGAGAAGCATTCTCTCCCCATCCCCTCTTCTGATCTTTGAGAGGTAGACCAGTCATCAAGGGAGAAAAACTATATTAATGACAAGAGAGAGAATCCGTAAGAGTAAAACAAAAAGAAAGTCTGAATATTATATGAGACTGGACCTTTTTAACTACTGAGACCATGTCTTGTGCTTTCTAGCAAGAGGAAGTCTTTCCACATTCCATAAAAATTACTACAACCTGCCCTATGTTTCATCCAGGACGGGGAAGAACTAACACGAAAGAACAATTTCAATGGGAAGAGGAAGAAGGAAAAAAAGTTATTGTATGATCATTTTGTTCAAGTTTGTTTACAGCAATGATTGGTTAAGCGTTAGAACTCAGGTGAGGGGTTGGAGTACATGATTATTTTTCGGGAGGGAGGAAAAGACGGGTAGAGGGCGAGAGAGAGTCTTAAGTGGTCCACCCCCAGCACAGAGCCCTAAACAGGGCTCGATCTCACCACCCTGAGATCATGAGCTGAGCCAAAATCAAGAGTCAGATACTTAACCAACTGAGCCACCCAGGCACCCTAGTACATGACTTTCAACCCCTTCCAACCTTATAGTTCTATTTCTCATTTTTAAATTTACCTTTGATTGATATCTACATTATTTTAGGTGTATATATAAGACTGTATATGAGAAATAAATGCAATTTTGAAGAGTATGTAAAAATATCTTTAATTGAGTCATAGTTTCTTCCTAAGTTTCCATTAAAATTAGTGTAGCTTCATGTCTAATATTTTTTAGATGACCACGAATTCCAAGTTTCTATGCCCTTTGAAAAAATTCTGAGTCATATTAAAAACCAATACTGGAAATTTACTAGAGGAGCTAATTTTTTTTAATCCTCATTGCATTTCCATTTTAGTATAAATACTTAGCCCCGCTTATTTCTTCCATCATCTTTATGAAAGAATGCTGTATAAAGACTTTTAAACCCACATACTGTCCATGTGCATTATTTCTCTCGAGCAATAGAACCTACAGAAAAGTACATTATGTGGTGTGACCACAACTTGCTAAGGATTGCTAGTGAACAGATGACCATTTGCTGGCTGGAGTCACTGTAGCACTAGAATGACCATTAAAAATGCCATTTTCAAGTTTCTATTATTTATAGAATCACTATTCTCTGGCCTTCTGAACAACCCTTTCTTATCCTACTCCCGAGAGTCCGCTAACACTTTCTGCTCTTCAAAAGGGATTTAAGACACCTTAAAATAAATTGCATGTACACAACAAAGTTCTGGGAAAAAAATAATATAGCAAAGATATCAGAAAGAATAGGAGAAAGCAAAAATGCTAAGTATGAGGTTTGACACAATTATTGTGATTGCCTATTCAATTTTACTCTGAGTTTCCTCAGAGGCAAAAACCCAATATGTTGAGTACTTCTACTTATTTGTTTAATAAAAGCAAACCAATTTGGAGAAAGAGAGTCAGAGAGAGATCTAGAGAAAATGAGTACATGTATTTCTTTCCTAATTAAGTTTAAATAAAACTGTATACAGAGAATGGTAGGCAATGTATCTTTGACCCAGATTATGTACCAAATACAAACAAAACCAAAGATACAACATTTAGAGTTAATTTAGTGAAGGTGGTTGTTCAGGTAATAGAGAACCTGTATGTGATTTTCTTCTGCTTTGCCCCGATTCAAGAATAGAGTGTGGATTACATAGAGAAGTGAGTGGAAACCATGTTTTCCAGACTGTTTTACTTAAAGGGCACTGATCTGGTAGAGTTTTAGGAAGGAGTTGGTTGACAGATGGTCTGATACCAAGGACTTCAGTGAGAGTCCAAGAAGCACCGTTATTTGCTACATGCAAGTCATATGCTCAGTACCACATTGGTGAGTGGCAAAGCTAATGCCACCGGTCCACAAGCCGTACCTTGAGAGACAAGTCCTGAGCATGTCCTCTGTATTCATGAGTGGAAGTTCTACCATCCTTGATGTGCCTCTGAAAATATATTGATTTCTTTCTAAGCCTTAAGTCAATAAAGTTACATTAGTCTGACAAGCACATATATTTCCTACACTCTCCTATGAAAAGGCTTATAATTCAAGTCCCTCAAAACAAAACAACCTTCCTTCCAAAAGCAAGTTTATGTCTATTCAAACTTTGGAAGCATAAGTATAAATTATAAATATTTTTCAAGTGTGCTGTTCTTTCTCTAAGTTAAAACACACACACACACACACACACACACACACACACACACAATCTCCTTAGCTTCTTGGTATTTCAGTATTTCAAAGCTTTTAAAGCCAAACCCCCAATGTAACCTGCCTTATTAAAAAAAAAAAAAAGTTCATTTGTTTTAAAGTGTTGTGATCGTGCTAATGTATTTTAAGAATCAATTAAACTTAATCTAAACATCTCAAGAGAGAGGAAGGTTTACTTCTTTTCTACTAAACTCAGACACAAAGCCCTTCAGTGGATGCATTTTCAAGCTGTGCTGGGACTATGTAATGTCCAGGAAAACTGCTTAAAGGTCATCCAGAAAAATGCAAATCCAGCATATAGTTTGGAGGAACAAATCTTTGAAAGTCTAACATACCCAGATTAATGGTGAGCCATAGTTACACACAATGAGGTCATTACACCAAGAAAGGATGCTAACCAGATGAATTTGCAGAATAACTTGGAAAACTTGGAGTTTCTTGACTAAGAATAAAACATATGACCTATCAGGAGTCTCTTTCAAATAACCAAATTCCAGAAAACTGTTTTACACTGAACTCTGAAAGGAGGTCACAATCATGTTTTGACAGCTGAATAAGAATCAGATAAAACCAAATTGTTTCCTACCTCAGCTGTTTAAATAGTTCAATAGGGAAAGAAAGTAAAAAAATGGAAGCTTACCAAACAGGGTCATCCTAACAAGTGAAGTCAATTGCACCAATTACATCTGTTAAGCACTTTATTCTACTAAAGTCATGATCTCCCCGCACGCGAAAAGTCATTTCCCCCAATAAATCTCTTCGCTGACCATCCTTGCTTCTATAACCTGATTTAAAAATCTGAGTGTCTTTTGCAAATCTATCTCCCACTTAATTAATTCCCAAGCAGATGCTGAATCATTTATTCAATGCACTGTAGTATAAGCTAAGGAACAATCAAAATTTGTTAAAAGATCCATCTGTACAACAAATATCCACCCGGGTAAACAACTAAAAACATCAGGAATTTCATTCTATAAAATGAGGCACAGAAGTATGTGGAAAGAAATGAACATATTAAAAATACATATACAAAAAATAGTTGTTATCATATAGGATTATAGATCTTTTTTTTATTTTCCAAAAACATAGGTAATGATAATTTATGAATTTTGTGTAACAGAGATTATCTTAAAGATTGCTTTATAATATAATTGGGGAAGAAAAAAAGCACACAAAATGAGTGTAAAGCATTCAAAAATAGCACACATCAATGTGTGAAAAAGAACACGCTGTTAAATAAATTCGAAACTGAAGTAAGAACCAACCACAGGGTTAAAGTTGGTTCCATGTGGCTTCCTGAAGAAAGTGACGTTCTGAACACTGGGAAGCCAAGTTATCCTGCAGCAGAGCATGATAAACTCACGAGGATGCTAGAAAAGCTGGAGCAGATATAACAGGAGTTTGTGAGAATGCTGAGTTTGCAGGACAGAAGACAATGGCCTACACATTGCACGGGTATGTAGGGAGAAAAAAAAAAAAGATACTTTTTTTTTCAAAAAAGCAATTGGTGGCAGGAAAAGCTTTATGCCAGGAATTAAGTGACCTAAATTTTTGTGTTGGTCCTGTCATTTTCATGACTTTGGATAATTCACATGGATTTTCAGAGTCTCAATTTCCTCCTGAAAAGTGATAACAGTAATTATATATAATCTCCCACCTTCCTTTGTTATCATAAAGGTCAAAAGATTTCCGACTATGAAAATGTGAAGTATGAAAGGATTTTTACGAAGAACATATTAGTATGCATCCGCCAGAATTTCCCTGTGGCCCAGGCCTTACCTCTAAACTCTCCGTACACTCTTCTAAATTAACCATATTTATACTTATGGCATCAACCACCATCTATCTATAATGCTGATAGCTTTCAAATCAGAATTTCTAACTCAGATCTAACTACTTATTAGATATTTCCACATAATGATCCAAGTGTACTTAAAATCAACATGTCTAAAACGACTGAGTATCCCTCTTCTGAAATCTGCTCCATACCTGGTATGATCTGCCTGAGTCAAATGCAAGGTCAACAGGATCCCTGTCTCGGGTCAGGTTCCACAAGAGCAGACCCTGAGGTGATGTTCAGGAGCCACAGCAGAGTCAGGAAGTGATCCCAAGAGAAAACTCTAAGGGGAGAAAGGGAAAGAGGAAAATGGCAAAAGAGGAAGCCACACAACTGTGTCATTTCAGCAAAAGATCCAGCCTAGGCTTGATCCTACAGGGACACTGCTTATGACGTCTCTGGATTTGTGCCACCTCAAGGCAACAGACCTGGGCTTCCACATTCCTGTACGGTCTTTGGTTATAAAATCTAGGGAGGGACGTAGAGATCCATGAGGATGGGAGTAGGGCTGGTGTGGTTAACATTCTCTGAACTCTCCAACCCAGAAGCCTCTGAGTCATACTGGGATCTTCATTCTCACTCCTCCCGCGTATTGTCCAGCCACAACTCCTGTAGAAACCCAGTATTTCTCTCAAATCAATTCGGACCACTCTTTCACTGTACTTTGAGTCCTTACTTCTAGCCAGAACTCCTAGAGCAGCCTCCTGTTGGACAACTGTGCCCCTTCTCGAAGCCCCCACTGACTAAACCACTTAACTATCCTACGAAGGGGAGAGAGACCAATATTTCAAAACACATAAAGTGGATTTGATTTGTGACTCCACTGGTTAAAATCTTTAAAGCTTTTATTTAGTTAGTTCTTTATTTAGAGTACACATGAGTTGGGGGAGGGACAGAGGGAGAGGGAGAGAAAGAATCTCAAGAGGACTCTGCACAGAGCATGGAGTCCAGCACAGAGCTTGATCTCATGGCCCCCAAGATCACCACCCAAGCTGAAGTCAAAAGGCAGCACTTAACCTCCAAGCCACCGAGCCACATGTCCCCCCATAATTTTTAGGATGAAATTAAAACTTCTTTGCTTTCTGCACCCAGCCATTCATGCTTTGGCCTCTACTTAACCTTGCCAGCTCAACAGCTCTCAAACATTTTGTTTTCAGGACAACTTACACTCCAAAAACTTACTGGAGACTCCAAAGAGCTTTGGATTATGTGGGTTACAACTACTAATAACTGCTGTATTCAAAATTGAAACAAAAAATTAAAACATGAGCTTATTTAATTTTATATTACTGTTGAGGTAGAGGCCTCCCTTGGTGCAAAGCCCACCAACAACCTGCTCACAACATACAAGGACCTAAGCCCCTGAATCCAACTCCGCTAGGATTATGTGTCTTTCCTCCCCTACTCTCCCTTTCTATGGAGTAGAAACATGTACAGATCTGCAAGCTTGACATAGGTCCAAAGGCACAAATTACAATTCCAAGGGCCTCTTCCAATTCATGACTCTTGAATTAGCACATTACACTCTTTGGTGTATTATAACTCTGCATCTAGTCAAATCATTTATCATCCCTAATCCCCTAGATTTCTAGTCTGACTTACAGCAGAGTTCTCCTCTGCCACCCTATCCCAGAGACTGTCAGCACCCTGTGCATGCCTCTTCTAAAGCATGAGGAGCTTCTTATCCTAATCATCAATTATCATGTTTATTCTTCCCTCCACTCTTCAGTTTCTTGCGGCCAGATACTGTGACTTAGTTGAGTTTTTATCCTATGTGCCAATTCATCCTTATATATGGCAAATAGGAGCAGTTGACAAATATTTGTTGATAAGTACTTGTCAGATGTTTGTCAATAAATGTCACATGGTAGTACATTAGACTAGAATCAACGTTGGGTACAAGGGTAAAGTTGTAAAAAATAAGCTGAGAAGGGAAATGGGAGGCACGTCTACAAAAAATGTTTGTTTCTCTTTTGGAAAGGGGATAAACCAGAAGAATGGAAACCAATTAAAAGACTAATGAAATAGATAGACAAGAAATATTAGAGGCCTAAGGAAACTTAGTAAAACCAGATAAGGGGAGAAATAATGGAGATGGACCTAGCAGGTGGATTAGATAGGACAATATTCTCAAAGTCGTGGTGAAGAGTTAGAATGAATACTTACATTTGCAAGATATTGAAAATGGAGTAATATCTGGTCATAAATGTTTTGGTTATTAGAAAGCACACAAGCATTTGAGAGCTTGATTTGAAATTTGGTTCTCCCATTTCAAAACTATGTAATACAGGAGAAATTTCCTAAATAATCTAAGCTACTTTTTCATAAAAAATGTGAAGATTAGGGGTGCCTGGGTGGTTCAGTGGGTTAAGCCTCTGCCTTCGGCTCAGGTCATGATCCTAGAGTCCTGGGATCGAGCCCCACATCGGGCTCTCTGCTCAGTGGGGAGCCGGCTTTCTCCTTTCTCTCTGCCTCCCTCTCCCCCTACTTGAGGGCTCTGTCCATCAAATAAATAAATAAAATCTTTTAAAAAATGTGAAGATTATAACTAAACCTCATACATTATGGTGAAACCAGATATTATATAAATAACACCTATCACAGTGCCTGACAACTGATAAATTATACTCCTTTGTCCACTGTTTGCTTTTTTTGCCCTGTTTTGCTTTTTTGCAACTTCTTTGATATCTGCATGTTTTTGAGCTGAGGCTAGAGAGTCAGCAGAGAATATAATTAGACACTCCACCTCTACCACAAATGGCAAATGATGAGTGTCTTTCAGAAACAATTGATGATTAATTTAGATGAACACAAAATAAAATGAAGGGCTTTGCTAAATTATGAGTGACTCTACACCTCTAATCCTTTCTTATATACTCTCATCTTCTCTTTTCTCCCCCTCATAAGACCTGCTGATACTTCAAACTGGACTATAAATTATTCATTGAAGACCCTAGTCACTTCAGGCGACACATCAGAGTTACACTTCCAGACACTAATGAGGAAGAGAGAATTTACTTTTTTCAAAAAAATTTATTGTTTTGTTGCTTTCTTTCCTCTAAGGCTAAGATGAATGCTTAAGGAGTGCTCCATCTCCCAACGTAGTATCTCTCCATGACAATCCCCATAGGCTCTACCTGACCCCTGCGACTCCATCTGGCTCCTGGGAGTCATTTATAGCTAGTCAACCTTCCCACACCTCAACCAGAGGAAATAACCCATAGGCACTGTACCCTGTTACCTGTCCTTCTCCAACCCTTGTTTTGTCTCCTTCATGCCATCGTCTATCATTCATTCAGTCAGTTTCTAAACCAACCAAAGCAGCTACCCAGCTACACCCCGGAAATTAAAATTCTGATATATACAAATGTACACAGGTCCTTGTGCATTTCCGTATCTGAGAGTAAGGATAAGTATCCTAAAAAGTGATTCGATATTTCAAACCTTTATATATAATAAACATGGAGACAAATGCCTTTCCCTGATCACATTTCAAACTGCCTTTTTTTCTCATTACCAACTCCTTTCTGAAGTTCTGACTATCTCAAACACCATTTGTAATTTCAATTACAATTCAATTGTAATTCAACTTCAATTCCCTCTAAAGAAAGGGAACACATCATTCTTTCTTAATGTGGAACACATAGATCCCCTTTTTTGTCCCCAGAAGGAATGCACTGAGAATGATCTTTGCCTGGAATTATTTTTGCCAAATATATTTAATGGTGTCCACAATTTAGCTTTTGAAGGCAACCATCTCTTTTTTAGATTGCTGGATGCTTAGCCAGATGAATTGTACAACCAATGCTCGTGTGTCCTTAAAAGAAACATGACTTTGAACATCAGAACACTGTACACATGCAATAGCTGTAAGCAATGAATAGCTATTACTGAATTCAAGAACAGTCTTGTTTGTCAAAGGTAATGATATATGAAGGTAAGTAGCTCCCAAGCTTTACTTAAAGACTATTCATTTTCTGAAATGTATCATGCTTGAAAGGCTCTCACTTTTGAAATTCAAGTACCAACATCTATTACTAACTGAAAGAAATAAAGGTTGTTACAGCTAAGGAGACTTTAATACAGCAAATTGTTTTAGTTTCTAATAGAAGTTTAATTATGATTTTAATAATTTGACCAGTGTTCATTTCTTTTTACTTAGTGTAAGTTATGTCTTTGTAGCACATAATTACATACAAGAGTCAAGCATTCTCTAGTATTTAAATAATATGTATTTATAAGAAAGGGCAGAAAAAGCATTTTGCATTTATTATGCAAAAAACAGAACAGAAAAGCAAGGACATCTTAGAACAGTGTGCTGACACCATAATTCTTTCAGGTATATAGATCTTTGTTTATGACTGTCAACCGGCCTAGGACTTGAGTATGAAAAGTAGGAAGCCTCCTATATTCCTGTATGTATCTAACTTTTCAAATCAACTGCATCTCGAATTTCTTCCAGAGCAATTATACAACATCTAATTTGGAAGCATTCCTGGGAATAAAGAAAAAACATTTAGCAAAAAAAAATACTTGATGACTTAAATTTTAAATGTTATAAGTTTAATCTAATCACTAAATTGAAAGAGACTTTTAGGAAAGTTATCTTTCCATAGAAGCAACGCATTCATCATTAGGATGCATTTCTAACAATCCCATTTCTGTTTGATCAGAGGTTATAAATATTATTTAACTTCGTCACATTGCTAAATTGCCAACCAGAAATACTATTTCACCTATATTTCCACCATGAGATTGCTCACTTTTCACCTCATTACTAATAGTAGGTATTAGCATTCTTTTGTCCTTTGTCAATTTGACAGATAAAAAATAGCATCACATTGTTTCATGTGTGGATCTTTAAGTATCAGCAAGAACATATGTATGTATAATTACCACCATATCACTTTTCACACTTTGGAATCTCCTTACCACTTGCCCAAAAGATTAAAGAAAGAAAGGATGAAGGCACAGTGATTCCACACTTAGAAAATGAATTAGAGGGCTTTACTGGGGAGAACTGGATAACTAAAAGGAGACTCTGTCAGCTTGAAAAAGGAGGGGGAATAGAAGATGACAGCAAACATCAGCATCTCTAAGTATACAATGACTGTTCTAAATACCGAAAGAGCCAACACATAGATGGAAAATTATAATTGGGAAATCATAAGACGCTAAGCTAAGCCCAGTGAAACCTAGGGAAAGTTAAGAATTATTCCCATTTACCATGAAAAAAATAAATGTTTTAAAATATTTTTCTTTATGTAAGAAGAAATATTGAATTATTCAAAATTTTTAAAAAATCACCCATCAGATAATCATATCAAAAAATGGGCAGAAGATATGAACAGACACTTCTCCAATGAAGACATACAAATAAATGGCTATCACACATGAAAAAATGTTCATCATCACTAGCCATCAGGGAGATTCAAATTAAAACCACACTGAGATATCACCTTACACTAGTTAGAATGGCCAAAATTAGCAAGACATGTGTTGGAAGGGATGTGGAGAAAGGGGAACCCTCTTACACTGTTGGTGGGAATGCAAGTTGGTGCAGCCTCTTTGGAGAACAGTGTGGAGATTCCTCAAGAAATTAAAAATAGAGCTTCCCTATGACCCTGCAATTGTACTACTGGGTATTTACCCCAAAGATACAGATGTAGTGAAAAGAAGGGCCATCTGTACCCCCAATGTTTATAGCAGCAATGGCCATGGTTGCCAAACTGTGGAAAGAACCAAGATGCCCTTCAACGGACGAATGGATAAGGAAGACGTGGTCCATATACACTATGGAGTATTATGCCTCCATCAGAAAGGATGAATACCCAACTTTTGTAGCAACATGGTTGGGACTGGAAGAGATTATGCTGAGTGAAATAAGTCAAGCAGAGAGAGTCAATTATCATATGGTTTCACTTATTTGTAGAGCATAACAAATAGCATGGAGGACATGGGGAGTTAGGAGAGGGGAGTTGGGGGAAATTGGAAGGGGAGGTGAACAATGAGAGACTATGGACTCTGAAAAACAATCTGAAGGGTTTGAAGAGGTGGGGGGTGGGAGGTTGGGGGAACCAGGTGGTGGGTATTAGAGAGGGCAACGGATTGCACGGACCACTGGGTGTGGTACAAAAACAATGAATACTGTTATGCTGAAAATAAATTTTAAAAAAATTAAAAAAAAAAATCACCCATCATCCTATGACTCCGAGATAACCATTCTTAATGGTGACTCATCTCCTTTCAGGGAGCTCCCTGTACATATTGTTTCAGAACCTGAATTTTTGCTAAAAACCATAGTGAACATCTTTACTTGTAAATAAATACACTTGCCTACCTATCACATCTGCCATAATGGCTATGGAGTATTTCTTTGAACAGAATTGCAGTTGTTTATTCACCAGTATTTTGGGGGCATCTCAATTTTTTTTCCAATTTTATACTATTAAAAACAAGAATGCAATTATGGGACGTCTGGGTGGCATAATCGGTTAAACCAAGTCTGCCTTTGACTCAGGTCATGATCCTGGAGTCCCAGGGTCTAGGCTCAGGTTGGGCTCCCTACTCGGTGGGGAGTCTGCTTTTCCCTCTCTCCCACCCCACTACCTCCCTGCTCTCTCTCTCAAATAAATAATAAAGTCTCTAAAAAAAAAAGAAGAATGCAATTAGAAAGCATTTATACATGTATTTTCGTGCTTCTACCCTCTTCCTTAATTAGGATGAATTTCTAACAATCCCACTTCTGTTTGACCAGAGGTTATATATATTATTTAACTTCCATCACATTGCTAAATTGCCAACCAGAAATATTATTTCACCTATATTTCCACCATGAGATTGCTCACTTTTCACCTCATTACTGATAGTAGGTATTAGCATTCTTTTGTTCTTTGTCAATTTGACAGACAAAAAAATAGCATCACATTGTTTCATGTGTGGATCTTTAAGTATCAGCAAGAACATGTGTATATATAATTATCACCAAGTATCTTTTTCCTGTTAATTTTACATATAATGCTTTTTACCTAAAGATTATTTGCTCATTTCCTTTAACCATAAACTTTTCTCCTTCTCCCTTCTCTCTCCCTCTCTCTCTTCTTCTCTTTCTCTCTTTTAATTTACAGATTTTTGCATTTGGAGTCATATTTAGAAAGATGAGACAGTATCATTTACAGAGAAGCCTAAACAGAACTTACCTTAAAAAAATGGCAAATCATTCATCAAGGAAATTGTTTAAGATTAGGCTGCATGATTTCTGGCAGGTATTCTGCTGCTATTGCAGAAACCTGTATGAGGCCTCTAAGATTTTATAATTATGTACATAAAAATATGAAAAGTGATTTATGAATGTAAGTAAAAGAAAAAGTAAACAGAAGGAGCAAAACCAGAACTGAGACAGAGTGATACTATAGAATAGGAATTGGGTGGGACACTTTTACCGTTCATTTTACAGACAGTCTGGGTCAGCTGCAATTTTTCAAACATGTTCAAGTGAGTTTTTTTTTTAAACAGTAAATGACCATAACAAAACGCATTATTATTTTTTTAAAGATTTCTTTTTTTTTTCTTCAAAGATTTTATTTATTTATTTGACAGACAGAGATCACAAGTAGGCAGAGAGGCAGGCAGAGAGAGAGGAGGGAAGCAGGCTCCCTGCTGAGCAAAGAGCCCGATGTGGGGCTCAATCCCAGGACCCTGAGACCAACGACCCAAGCCGAAGGCAGAGGCTTAACCCTCTGAGCCACCCAGGTACCCCTAAAGATTTCATTTTTAAGTAATCTCTGCACCCAGCTTGGGCCTCAAACTTACAACCCCAAGGTCAAGAATCTCATACTCTACTGACTGATCTCATCAGGTGCCCCATAATCAGGACAAAATTTATGATTAAAAAAAAATAAATAGAGAAGATACCCATAAAACAAAGAAGAATACACTAGTTGGAAGACCCATGCAAGCTAACAGGCTACCTTCCATGTCTACCTGGTGATCAAAATATCTTCACTTCCCTGTCCACTAGCCTTCACCACCTCAGCAGTTTTTAGATTCAGTTTTGCTGGTTATCTTAAAAATTCCTATTTTGAAGAGAAGTCTGGGCTAGACCTAAGTGGAATAGCGTCTGATTGCCTCTCTTGGCTGAACGCTGTGATCACTCAGCATCCCATTAAAGGCTACTTCTCATGCTCAAGCACCTTCTTGCTTGAACCAGAGCATTCCTTGAGATGACAGTTACTCTTGATTTTGCTCATCACTTCCTTTTTCTCTGAAATATTGTCTTTGGGATCAGGGCAACTGAAGCTTACTTATCATCTCTCTGGTGTACCACCTGTGCTTGAGTGATTAGGTGAGAGTCTGGACTAACTCAAAGACCCTGTTTAAAAATGACTCTAACGGGATGCCTGGGTGGCTCAGTGGGTTAAGCTGCTGCCTTTGGCTCAGGTCATGATCCCAGGGTCCTGGGATCGAGTCCCACATTGGGCTCCTTGTTCAGCGGGGAGCCTGCCTCTCTCTCTGCCTCTGCCTGCCTCTTTGCCTGCTTGTGTGCTTTCTCTCTCTCTCTTTCTGACAAGTAAATAAATAAAATCTTTAAAAAAAAATAAAAGACTCTAACAAGGAAAGACTGAATCTGTGACCCTTACCCAGAGTTTCTGCAAGTCTAGAGAACTGGAAAGCTCTGGACCGGAGAGGCACCTCAGGACCCAGTCAAGAAGAGCTTGAAAGCCTGAGTCATGGCATTGAAATAGTGGCCAACCCTCTTCCCTCCCTCATTTGTCAGTACGAGAGCTTGCTTGGATCCAGACAACCTCTTTCAACTTCATATTAGAGCTGGGAAGCCTGGAGAACCTGGAGCAGATGGCAGACTTCATGCATCACTGGAAGATCTGTAGTCCTCTCACCCATTTGGCAAGGC
Organism: Lontra canadensis; assembly: GCF_010015895.1. Taxonomy (NCBI): domain Eukaryota; kingdom Metazoa; phylum Chordata; class Mammalia; order Carnivora; family Mustelidae; genus Lontra; species Lontra canadensis. Next base: position 9,924,718 of record NW_022630996.1, read on the forward strand.
TATAAAGCAAATAAGGCAAACCGTACTTCTCCTACAGACTTTTACAATATATTATCTTGCCTTGTGGGGCAATATATCACTGTATGGACAAAATGCAATGTGGGGGAAACAAGAGGGAAACAGGTCATCAAGCATTTTCTGTAAATGGTCAGTAATAAGTAGTTTTAGGCCTTTCAGGACACATATACTCTCCTTTGCATATTTTTCTATGTGCCTGCCTGTTTACAAGTTTTTAAAAATGCAAAAAGCACCCTTAGCTAATGGGCAGTATAAAAACAGACCCCACGCCACAGTTTACCAATACTTGGTCCAAGCACATCAGTTAAGAGACAAAGATGGGGGGAAAAAAAGACAAAGATTTTCAGCCAGATAGAAAAAAAACAAGCCCCAATATATCACAATTACAAGAAACCTGCTTTAAATGTAATGATATAGCTAGATTAAAAGTATGATGATTTCGGGGCACCTGGGTGGCTCAGTAGGTTAAAGCCTCTGTCTTCAGCTCAGGTCATGATCCCAGTGTCCTGGGATCTAGCTCCAAGTCAGGCTCTCTGCTCAGCAGGGATCCTGCTTCCTCCTCTCTCTCTGCCTGCCTCTGCCTGCTTGTGATCTCTGTCTGTCAAATAAATAAATAAAATCTTAAAAAAAAAAAAGTATGATGATTTTTAAAGTTATGCCACATAAATACAAAGAAAAAGAAAGGAGAGTCTACATAATAACAAAAAACTAGGTTTAAAAACCAGGAGGATGCCTGGGTGGCTCATCCAGTTAAGCGTCTGCCTTGGGGTCAGGTCATGATCTCAGGGTCCTGAGATAGAGCCCCACATTAGGATCCCTCCTCAGTAGGGAGTCTGCTTCTCTCTCTCCCTGCTCCTCCACCTGCTCCTCCTCTTTGTCTCTCTCTCTCTCAAATAAATAAATAAAATCTTAAAAAAAAAAAAAACAACATGAAAATTACCAGGGTTAAAATGGATATTACAAAAATTACCAAAGGATCAATTCACCAAGAATGCATAATAATTTTAAGTGTAAATGAACCTAACAACAGTGCAGTTAAATATATGAAGCAGAAACAGTACTGAGAGGAGAAAATGATCCACAATTACAGCCGGAGACTTCAAAACTGCTCTCTCAGTAACCAACAGACTGAGCAGAGAGAGAATCCTTAAGGATGAGGAAGATAAAAACAGCAGCAAAAACAACTTCACCTCATTGATATGTATAGAAAACTCTCCCCCCCGCAACACCATGAAAAGAAAATACACATTCTGCCCAAGTACTTATGAAATATTCACCAGGATGCACCAAGACAGACCATGTCTTGGGTCATAAAACAAATGAACAAATTTAAAAGAATGGAAGTCATGTAAAGTATATCTCTCACCACAATGGAATTACACTGGAAATTAATCATAGGAAGATATCAAGAAAGTCTTCAAGTTAACTTGAAAATGAAACATGACACTTTTAAATAACCCCTGGGTCAAAGAGGAGTTCTTGAGAAGTACATTAATCTGCTCAGGCTGCTCTAACAATACCACACACTGAGCAGCTTAAACAGCAGACTTCTGACTCTCATGGTTCTCAAGGCTGAGAAGTTCAAGATCAAGGTGGCAGCAGATTTGACTCCTGGGAAGAGCCTTCTTTCTGGCCTGCAGATGGGTGCCTTCTTCACGTGGTGGAGAGAGAGACTCCTCTGGTTTCTCTTCCTCCCCTTACAAGGACACTAATCCCATCTTGGAGGTCCCATCCTCGTGACCTCATCTAATCTTTCCCAAGGGCCCCATCTCTAAATATCAACACACTGGGGGTTAGGGTTTCAACATGTGAATTTGAGGGAGCTACACACATTCAACTCAATTTCAGAGGAAGTTATAAAATAGAGAATTGAATGAAAAGGGAAATATAACACATCAAAATTTGGGGAAGTAACTAAAACAATGTCCAGAAGAGTATTTATAATTAAGTGTATATACTAGTTAAGAAGAAATTTCTGAAATTGATAAAAGAAGCTTCAACAATAAGAAACTAGAAAAATAAGAAAAAGGAAAACCAAAGCAAGCAGAAGGAAAGGAATCTAAAGATAAGAGCAGAAATACATGAAGTTGAAAAGAGAAAAACAATAGAGAAACCAACAAAACCCAAAGCAGGTGATTTGAAAAGATCCATTCATTGGATAAACCTCTTCAGACTCATCATGCAAATGTAAATTCCCCCAATTTTCTGACTATGGGAAGGATCCTTAGGTCTTTAAACTTTGTGACCTTAGATCTTTGGACTTAATGTCTATAACTCTCTACTTCCATCTAATGTTAGAGTATAGACAATGCAGAAAGCTTCCTTCAAAAAGAGAAATTTCACCCCCAGAATGCTCAGATTTCAATCCAGCTTTCTGGCTGCTTATCACGACCAGACAACAAAGCCATGTCTTCAGTAATGTTCCTTTTTAAAACAAACAGCCGAATCACAAGTTAATCACTTACACATGAAGGGCAATCTGTTCATAAGCTCCATCCTAATTCTAGTCAATGTCTACGAAGAAGCTTTCTCCGGCTTCTGACTCTCTCTGGCCTTGTTCCAGAATCTACAGATTTGCTTCCCAAAACATGATCTCAGCGACTGCACTGCAATCAGGTCGACCTGAAAAAAGAAATGATTTGGCCAAGACTACTTTATTTTAGAAGAAGCTTTCTAACTTCCCTTGATATGTTTTTAAATTTGTCCTTTTTACAGCTATTCCAAACCCAAGATGTTTCTATCTGATAGACTATCTTCACTCATTCAGCAGCCACGGAGACCTATGCCCTCAAGGAATTTGCAATTAAGTGAGAAGGACACAAAATAAATACATATGAAAGAGCAAGGCAACCTAGACCAGAACGTGATGGTAAGACTCCCATGGTTCCAGCTGGGACTACAGAATGTTAGAGAAAGTGGAGAGCAGCGAGAACCAGAATGGTCCCCATGTGTTAGGTTGGACCTAGAGGAAAATACAAGGTGCTAGGAGGATGGGAAGCACATCCCAAAAATAAAAATACCCAAGAAGTAGGAAAGAGACTAGCACAATGAGAAGATGGGATGCATTTCTGAAATAAAAGTGGTTTGGGAGACATGCAACCCAGCAGAAGAATTCAGACAGGAAGGTGTGAGGAACAGTTTGGTGAAATGACAGACATAAGGAATGTGGTCTCTGAGGAAGGCACAGGGAGCATAATGCTCGAGGAGGAGAAAGCAGATGCCAGGCAGCACGCAGGGAGTTACCCTGATGGCCACAGTGTAAAAGACAGACATCAAATATTTTCAAAGGTGGAACTGAAGGTACTTGGTGAGTGGGAACAGGAGGTAAAGAAGCATTTGAGTTTCTGGAAGAAAGTGACGAGATAAATTAAGAAACAGAAAAACAGAGAGAACAGAGAAATGGGTTCCAGAAGAGATAATAGGCTGAAATCCTTGAAAACTTTAAGAATGAGGTACTCTTGACTGGGAGTAAGTACACCCGAAATGAGAGGGCGAACCCAGAACCAGACACAAATCTCTGAATTGTCTCAAGAGATGCGATAAAGTCACACACACAACTGGTGTCTGAGGGACAAGTGTTATTGAGAGGAGAAGTGGGCTAAGGCTCATGACTGAAGCTCCCTGAGTATCCACTTAACCACTTGGTTCAGGAAGCAGAGGAGGTGGTAGAAAAAAAAACAGAAAGATTAAGAGGGGAAAAAAAACTTTCAAAAAGCTGAAGTTGGTCAATGGTGTCCGCCGCTACAAAGAGGTGAAGGGAATAAGGATGGACGGAATCAAAGTCATTGAACTTGAGATTTAGAAATTGCTTCCAGTGGCTGCTGGGGTGTGTGCAGGGTGGGGGAGTGGGGAGTTACCTTTCAATGAGGATAGAGCTTCCGTTTCGCAAGATGAGAAGAGCCAGAGATGGTTGGTGGTGCACAGTGATATGAATGTGCTTCCCATCACCGGGCTTTACACATACAAATGCTCTTCACATCATATTCTCCCAAAGCACAGTTTTCCTCATGCATAATTCCTCAGATTTGTGTAGGAGTCTCGTGTAGGATGTAGGTCGGTTAAAATCCCTTTGGGAAAGGAAATGTCTTGTTCCAGAAAGAGGACACAGGCTACGATATTTTAAATTAATTGTTGCATTAGAGTATTATTCATTCCAATGAGTATGTCAGTCTGTATATGACTGTAAGGCACAGTCAGAATGCCGTGCTCAGAAGATACTCATAAATAGAACTAATCACTTAATTAGATATTGTTAATAGAATTATTATACTGTGTAAGCTAACCGTATTCCTGAACCTGGAAAAAATATAGGACTTGGCTCAGTTGGTTTTGTCTGAAAATCATTAATAAGAAGGAGAAGAGAAAAAGGGAGGGGGTAAAAGAAGTGAGGGTCACACTAACCATACTCCCTCTTTTGCACCTCTTGTTCTCTCACTGAGCTATTTCTTGGTAATTATAAAATTACTGATTTACTGGAAGTTGTTCAGCACCATAACCAAACCTTGTCCTCATAATTGGATGTTTTGGGTCCATTTATGTAACACCCTTATCTGAGGTTATGGTAGCAAATGAATGGTTTTTGGTGTGGTGGGGGGGAAAGCGTGCAAACACAGTAGAACTAAGGGTCCTTGGAGAAGTCCAGCTTCATCTCAGCCAAATCATTCCTGGCTACTTTTGCAGCTTTCCTTAAACAAAACCATTGTACTTGGCAATCTAGGGAAGAGGAGAGGGAGATTTCTGAATTACAGGATAAAAAAAATTGACTTAAATCACAAACGAAGTATATATCAGATTAAGGAAGGGTACAGAGAAGGCTCTCCTTGCCTCCTCCAAAGTGGATGTTTTTCATTAAGGAGAAGAAAATTTCCTTCAAGTTTATAAGAAAAACTGGACTTGTGAATCTGTCAAATATGGCAGGAAACACCAATGACTAGTTTGTGATAAGTAGCAGAATTACATTCAGTGTTGATGGCATGGAGATGTATAATTTCACTATATGGAGTCCTCATTGTTATTGGTGGGAGTGCTGTCCACATTTCCAAAATGCCAGTAATTTCCTTGGGAGCTTGTATAATTCCGGTAGCTGGTAATAACAGGGCCAGGTTTAAGGTATGGTTGTGAAAGACTTCTTCAGGCACCACTGGGTGAGACTTAGCATAGAGCACTACTTCCACATGAAATGTGCTTTTATTTTCCCCTAAGAAACTTCCATTGTTGAAATAATAATGTGAATTAGCTTATAAATAGGAAGTCAGACTATAAGAAAAAGGAAGTCAGACTATATCTTAATAGGCAAAGCCTAATAAAAGACTATCTCCTTGAAGGATTAAAAAGAAACTTTTAAAAATATTATTTGAAGAAGAAAGGATAAAAACTGAAATTTTAGAATCTTGTAGAAATTACTGACAATAAGGCTACAATATATGAACATTTTGTAGGAGAAATCAGAGGCAAATTCAGAGTCAGAGATGCCTTTATTGTGGAAGAAGAAAAATGAGATAAGCATTTAACTCAAGAAGCTAATAGAGCAAAACAAATCCCCAAGCATTAAAACACACCAGTTACACATGTGGAACAATCAAAGGCATGTCCACACAATAGATGTTCTGGGCATTGTGTATAATGAAGTATTTTGAGATGTACTAAAATGGCACATGTCTGAAGGATGTTAAAGGAAGAAACCAAGGTTTTAAATCAGTAATGTGGTATTTCAACCATTTATGTTTATTTTTTCTTTTTGAGTTAAAAAAAATTGTATTCCTCCAACACCTCTAAATAGAAATGAGAAATAGGACAGGGGAAGTGAGGTATTAAAGTTCAAAGAAGGCGGATTGGAGGGTAACTTACATTTTACACTTTCTACCTTTCCAGTACCTTTCAATTAAGTTTTGGCCATGGGAAGAATTATATACTCAAATAAATTTAAAATAAAAGTGGTCAGGGGAATAGCTTTACCCAGTGGCTCATTCTTTATTTGCTGTAAAGACAGAAAATTTCTTCCTGATGGTCCACAATCCCTTTCCACCTCTCTTGATCCCACTCTGCCTATAAGATGAGCCCTTTGCCCCTAAACTACCCAAAGTAGGAAGCTCCCCACCCTGCCAGAGAGTTGGGCTGATACCATTTTCTCTCACAGTCTCACTTTACCATCCAGAAGTCATATCCTGGTTAAGTAAGCCTCTATATTTGTCACTTCTGTTCTCTTTTTCCTTTGACTTCCATTCCCCACTCTTTACACTTAAAATTGATATTGCTTACCTATACACAAATGTTCTTCAGTGAAATGGGTATCACAGAGTTTTCAGAGATACTGACTTTTTCTCCTCAATATTGACATTTTCCTTTCTGAAGCTTTTCTTTTCTTTTCTTTTGTAACTTTATTTTATTTTTGAGAGAGAGAGAACATGAACTGGGGTGGGAAGGGGCAGAGGAAGAGAGAGAGAGAGAATCCTAAGCAGGTTCCATGCTCAATGCAGAGCCCAACCCAGGACTCAGTCTCATGACCCTGAGATCATGACCTGAGCTGAAATCAAGAGTTGGATGCTTAACTGAATGAGCCACCCAGGTGTCTCTTCCTCCTGAAGTCTTTAAGTATTTTCTAAATAAAGAGTTGGTAAAAATGTTCAGAGACTGGGGAACCTGGGTGGCTCAGCCAGTTAAACCTCCAACTCTTGATTTTGGCTTACATCATGGTCTCAGGGTCGTGAGATTCAGCTCTGTGTCAGGTTCGGCACGGTATGGAGTCGGCTTGGGATTCTCTCTCTCCCTCTTCCTCTGCCCTCCGGCTCCCTCTGCCCATGCACTTTCTCTCTCTCTCTCTCTCTTTTTTTTTTTTTTAAAGATTTTATTTATTTATTTGACAGAGAGATCACAAGTAGACAGAGAGGCAGGCAGAGAGAGAGAGAGGAGGAAGCAGGCTCCCTGCTGAGCAGAGAGCCCGATGCGGGACTCGATCCCAGGACTCTGAGATCATGACCTGAGCCGAAGGCAGCGGCTTAACCCACTGAGCCACCCAGGCGCCCACTCTCTCTCTCTCTTAAAAACAAAACAAAACACCTAATTTGGGTGAAGACTAATATAGTTCAGTGGTAGAAATCTAAATTAATAGACTATTTAAAAGGAGTATACTGTAGCATTTTAAGTCCTACAAATCAATAGCTAATAAATTGTGGCTATCAAAAAATTTTGCTAAATCAGATACAATCAATAAGTAAAATGATTTGCTGATTCATGAAGGTTATGCCAGTGAGGCAGAAGGAGGCTAAAGACAAACAAAACAAAACAAAACAAAAAGACAATAAAGAAAAGAAGAAAGAAATTTGATTTCATTCTCAACTAGCAGGTCTGTTAATGAACAGCGAGCTATTCAACGGGCAGAAAAGGAGAAGATGAGAAGTTTTCAAATCTTAAAGGCTCTGGGCTCTTGGCTGATGACTCAGCTTTCCGAGGCAGGCAATTCCCTGTGCCAAGCCCAGCTCAGCAGCTCTAAGGAGGCTAATTGTTAATTGCTAATTCACCTAGATAAATTAGTCCGTCTGCCCCGGTATGAGGAGACAGAGTCTGCAAAACCCGCACTAGAGTCCAATGGCCAGATGTGGCGGTTCATAATGAGGGCTCCCTGGGGACCCACTGAGAGTATAATGCCACCTGAGACCCCTCCCCAGGAGGGATAAAAGCTGGGGGAACAGAGGCTCGTAACAAAAGAGCAGGAATAACTGCACACAAGCTTATCGGTTCGGGCAACCACATATTGTCCAAACTGAGACAATTTTGAGAACAAAAGGGGGTGTCATTAACAATGATGTTGAGACCACAGTGTGACTTGAAATGGCCCATTTGGAGTCCAGAGTTCACAGACTCTTTAACATAGGTAAGTATGTATCATAATCAAAGAAAATCCAAAAGGAAAACACTCTGAAAAAGTACGAGGGGCTCTAGAGGAAGTTGGCAGAAGACGGTGACTTCACAAAAAAAGAGAGTCTACAGTGACCTTGTTGGGAAGAGACAGCTCATACACTCAGGATCCAGGAGTACACAGCATAGAAAGATCCAGAAACCACCCAAATGCCACAGGAAGAAGGGATGCATTGTGGGAAATGGTGACTCACTGTGGAGAGGTCTGACTGCTTGTGAAACAACCTTCCCAGTACAGGTATTTAAGAAAGAAAAGAAGCCCTCTGAGGTGTACCATCCAAAGTGTTTACTGAGAGGCAAATGTGAGCTAAGCCCTGCTCTAGCTGATACAGAGGGAAACTAGACAGACAAGCTGCCTGCTATCGGGTGCCTACTTTCTAGTGAGAGACAGGCAGTAAACACATAAACATACTCCCTTATACTCATGGTAAGAGTTAGGAGGAAAGTAAGGACAGTGGTGTCATCACCACTGTCTCTGGATGCTGACTGAAGTGATACATGATGAAGAAAGACCTGAGAAGCTGACCTATGAACTGAGACACAAAATGGAACTGGTCATGCAAAGATCTTAGGCAGGGAGGAACATTTCAGACAGAGGAGACAGCCTTTACACTAGCCTCTACAACCAGAACAAAGTCTATGTAGCTGGAACAAGGAAGAGTGGAGAAAGAGAGGGTGAGATTGGAGAGTCTGGGAGGAGCCAAATATGATAAGATCTGTGGGTTTTCTCTGAGTGTGCAGGAAGTTGTGAAAGGTTCTCTGCAGACAGAGACATAGTTCAATTTACCTTTTAAACATAGCACCCTGGTTGTTTCCTGGAGAACAGGTTGTAACCAGGAGAGCAGAGAACTCAGAGGAGTTCAGCAGAGAGATGATTTGGATTGGCAGACTCGGATAGAAGCTGTTTGCTTTGGGCTCTGTTTTGCTCATGGTTCAGAAGTGGAGCTTGTGAGAGAGACAAGGAATGAGGTGGGTTCTTCCTTGGTCAGCTGGAAGGATGATGCCACGCCTGAAGATTATGAAAATTGGGGAAAAGGCAGGTTTCTTTCTGCCTTATAAATATTAAACTTGAGATATTATCAAACATCCAAATATAAACATCAAGAAAAGTAATTGTATATATGGCTCTAATTCTAAAGGAAAATGCCAGAGCTGCAGGGAAAATTTTGGAGTCATTGAGTATAAATGTCATTTAAACCAAAGTACTTAATGAGATTAGTTATGGAGAAACAGCAAATAGAGGAAAAACAGGTGCCCAACTCCCAGGCAGTGGGGGCACTCTGCATTTAGATGATGCGCTCAAGGAGCCAACACAGACAACTAGGAAAGAGTAACCAATGAAGCAGAACAAAAATGCAGAAAATGCAGTGTCACTGAAGCCAAGAGAAGACAGTGTCAGGAAGACAAAAGAGTCAGCTACATATACACTGCAGAGAGACTGAATCGGGAGACCACAGAGAAGTGATCTTTGGATTTTATAACACAGAAACTAATCATAATCTTGACAGAAACAGTTTCCAAAGCCTGATGGGGATAGATGATTTATCAGAGTTGATTGAGAAGGTGAATGGGAGGCTGTGACTTTAGACCAATTTTTCTAGAAATTTTGTTGTGACTCCTATCTACCCCCATAGAGTCATGTGAAATAAATAGCAGTATCCACAGAGTCTGATCTTGGAGGTTCATCCCACGACCCTTTGAGTAGCTTAGCAAAGAGCTGACTCAACATGTCTGAGTGAGGTTGATAGAACAGGCTGATATATGAGGTGTTGCTCTCCAAAAGTTCTCCCTTCCTATCAAGACCACCTTTGAATAGAAGCACTCCCTCTTACCCTGCTATCTAGGTAAGGGGTTGGCAAACTGGCCCCATGATTCAAAGGTGGCCCCACCACCTGGTTTCTAAATAAAGTTTCATTGCTATACAACCATTGTCAATAATGCCCATATTGCTTAGGGCTGTTTTCTCAGGACAATGGCAAAGTTGAGTAGCGATGAAGCTGTGGCCCACAGCACTAGCCCTTTACAGAGAAATTGGGCTGACCCTGTTCTAAATAACAATTCCCTATAAATATACAGAACCTGTGAGTATGGACAGATAATTCCTATCAATATAGAGAGCATCATGGGAGTGAGGTCTTCTCTATGAGATCACGGGCCACATCTGCTTTCCGTGCAGCTATGCCCAGCCTGAGTCAAAATTCTCCACCAAAAGAAGAGTTTGAGGGAGTATGTGTGCTCTGCCACTTCTCTGCTTGTGCCTTTCTCCTGTTACATCCTATTGCATGCATATCATAATCACTCTAACTATAGTGGCCTCTGTCTGGGATCACTTTGCCACATAACAGGTATCGATGGACTCATTTCTTCCACATTGTGTTGGGGTACCTGGGTGGCTCAGGTGGTTAAGCAGCTGCCTTTGGCTCAGGTCATGATCCCAGGGTCCTGAGATCGAGCCCCATGTTGGGCTCCCTGTTCAGTGGAGGGCCTGCCTCTCCCTCTCCTGCTCCCCTTGCTTGCACTTTCTCTCTCTGTCAAATAAATAAAATCTTAAAAAAAAAAAAAAAAAGAATATGAGAAGCAAATTGTAAATCATTGGGGAAAGGAGAATAATGTATGTATGTTTTGATTTTCTAGACCCAAAGTCAAAGTTCCAAAAAGAACAGGATTTTGGCTAGGGCTGTTGATGAGAGCTGATGGAAAGGGATATCTGACTGGGATCCTAAGTCCTCGAGTCCTTAACTAGCTGACACTGTAATGGATCACATTTTGTGAGGCGGGGACCACACACTCAGAATACATTTCAGGAAAATATAAAACTCTCTCCTTAGTGAAACTGTTGGTATCCAAAGCTCTGTGGGATCTACTTCCCTGGTGAGCTGGGTGAATGGTCAGGGTAGGATTTGATATCTAGATTACCACTTTTCCCTTGTCCCTATCCAGGGTACAAACACAATTACCTAGCTACACTGGCATCAAACTCCTTACCTGACAGTAAATCAGGATCAGAGACCATTGTAAAGCTTCCTTTATCACTTCCCAAACCTAGAGTATGGTTGAGTATGCAACCCCGATGAACCCATGCAGGTACCATCTTGAAGAATCTGAAATTAAGAGTAGAGAACTGGGGCACTTGGGTGGTTTAGTGGGTTAAAGCCTCTGCCTTCGGCTCAGGTCATGATCTCAGGGTCCTGGGATCGAGCCCTGCATTGGGCTCTCTGCTCAGCGGGGAGCCTGCTTCCCCCTCTCTCTCTCTGCCTGCCTCTCTGCCTACTTGTAATCTCTGTCAAATAAAATCTTTAAAAAAAAAAAAAAGAGAGTAGAGAACTGGAAATCCCTGCCAACCCTGAAAGCATGTACAGATGAGAGAGATGTCCCATGTCACCTGAGTCACAGTGCAGTGGCCATGTCCCCGCCAAGGAGACAGGAAGGCTTCCAAGGGCTCCCTGGTCTCAACAGATGAATTGGTCTCACTTTCCTTCTTGAAAAAGGAATTTGGTTAAATGGGCAGAATGGAACAGAAGCCCCCATATGTAAATATAAGGATGGGTTTGTCATATTTTCCCTAACACTGGTCTGGATGAGCTATGAGCATTATTTTACCTTTAGGTTTGGGCTTAAACTAAAATGAACCTGAGTGTTTTCTTCTTGGCTTTCTAGATCTTACTGCTCTCCTAGAGACAGCAGGGACAAAGACAGCCCACTTTCCAGAGTTCCAGAGGCAAATATATCAAAGTTGTCCTTGCCAGGCTTCCTCTCTTCTCTTCTAACTATCCCTTCTAAGTCTTCCATGATCAAGGACTGCTTCCAAATAGAAGTCTTCCCAAGCTCATTTTGCAAGGAAGAAAAGATAAGGAGAAAAGAGGCTCCAGTGATGTCATCCAGGCTTGAGAGATTTTCCTATATCCACTAAAAGCCACTAATACTATAGTGAAGATTATAGATACACACACACACACACACACACACACACACACACACACACACATACATGTCTAGGTAGACAGATAAATAGATAGATGATAGATAAATAGAAGACAACATATGCACATGCACACACATGCGCACACACACACACAAACCCTTCTTCCTTGACTTTGGAAAGACAGAGTAGTACAGCATATATCCTTGAATTCTACCTAGAGGTTATGGAATGCCTCTGAAAAAAAGTATATCATGATGACTGGGAAGAAAATAATTTGCTATTCTGATTCAGAGGACTTTTAACTTGAAATTGAAAGGAAAGTGAAATATTCTCAGTTAAAATGGGAAAAATATTAAGACAGTCCACATCACTTCTGACATTAAAAAAGAAAAAAAAAACTAACAGTGGCTGAGCTGCCTGGTAATTCAAAGGGGAGCACAGCTGAAAGTACAAGAGCCTACATATATTTCAGTAGACATACCAGTGCGTTCAATGGAGGTTGGGGTGAAAAGTTAAGGTGACTTGGAGGCTCAGCAAAGAAGATCAATTTTACCTCATAAATATCATTGAGACTTGGTGGTCTAGAATTCATTATGAAGACAGTGATCAAAGGTGTATCTTGTTCAAATGAAATCAATCAGATAGAAGTGGAGGCAGCTTAAAGAATGTGTAACCGTCAGTCCACTGACACTGAAGATGTTAGTGCCTAGCAACCATGGTGGTGAAGAAAAAAGAGAGACCAGCAGGCCGACTTTCAGAGTGTTCGATGAAGGGTGCTGCCTCATGAGAATAGATTTAATGTCTTTTTGAAATAGATAATAGAACTGGACTTGAGTTATGATAGAGATATAAAGGATGTTAGAAGGGAGTCTATTCCCTGCCTTCATGTATCCATGAAATAACTCTCACTCCAGTAAGGGATGGCATGCCAGTAAACTTCCTATCCTCCTCACCCTTCATCTACTCCCCAGCATGGAAGAGGAGTGAGCTATCCAACTGGTGTAAATATACAGATTCTGACCTCAGTTGATTTACTTTTTGGACAGGAACAAGATAATGACATATGGTGTCCCATGCTGCCTTTATCTCATCGACCCTTCTCTCAGAGTTTGATACAGATGAGACAGTGACTCCTCTTCTGGACAGATCACTTCTGGATAGGAGTTCCCCCTAGAAGTTATAGAACACCTCTGATAACCAGAATATCAAGCTGACTGCCTTAGCAACTCCTCTCCTCAAGATCCAACCAAGGAGCAGGTTTCAGAACGCATGACATGGTTGCAGGTCCAAGCCCCCTGCTCCAGTCCAGATCAAATAATAATAGTAGTAGAGAGAGCTCTAGATCTCGTATGTCTACTTTGGGTCTATTTCTCACTTGGGCCCCTAAAATTCTAAAAATGGGTGCTTGAGTTACACACATTTTAGAAATATTTAGAAATTACAAAAAAACTGTTTCATTACAAAATGTCTCCAGAGCTCAAGACCCAGAGCTCACCTGTGGTCTTATGTCTCCTTTTGTCTTTCTGACGATCTAAACCCTGTATCATTTATGCTCCCGCCGAGATGCCCCTCCCATGCTTGATGACTGTCACCAGCAAAGGTTGGGTTTTCTCTAGATTGTAAATTCCTTGGAGCAGAAACCAACAAACCATCAACTTCTCTGAACATCGCCCTCTTCCCTTTCAAATCTGTTCCTGTCTCTGTCAGCTGAGTCAAGATCTCAGAGTCAGGCCAGACTCCTGCCTCCAGGTTAAACCCCTTCTTATCTCACGTGACACTGTGCTCCATTTGCTCTGAACTATTTCAGTTCATGTCCCTTGCCCCGGCCCAACTATCAAATATGATCAGTTCTACGGACACCTTAAACACATATCGCCTTCTTCCTATGTCCAAACCAAGTTCCCCTTTCCCCCTTACCAAGTCTCTTTCCTGTAACAGCCCAAGAACTCTTTCAGAGGCAATATTACAATTCAATCTTGCTCAGTGGCCAGACTGTGGAAAAGTTCAACGTGTTCATGCTATGTCCTTATTTAAAAACATTTTATAGCTCCTTCACAGACAAGCCCAAAATGAAATATCTGGCCTCTGATTATAGCTCACATTCTACCAATTTCATTTTGTAAATCAAACTTCAGTCATCTCAAAATCCAGGTGTTTACACATCTCAGGCTGTCTTTCCTCTTTTTGTTTTTGCTCCTGCTGCCTCCTGTGCTTGGAGACAATCCTCCCTCTGCCCTCCCCAAATTACAGGGCACACTGGTCATCCCTCATGATCCAGTACAAACTTTACCTGGTGCCAGACACCTTCCCTCATCACCTCCAACCACCCTAAGTTTGGGTTATGGGACCATCCTCTACGTTGCCGTAATAACTTGTTTTCATCTCTACTCAATTTATAATACAGCATTTTTATGGTTTATATGTTTGTTTCTCTCACTAGAATGGGAGACCTTTGAGAATAAAGAACTGCTTTTTCCTGATTTGGGGGATCATGGTTAGAAATACCAGTACACAGTGGGCAGTCCATAAATATTTTTTACAATATTTATCACACAACATTTTAAACATACAGAGAAAAATAATACTATTAGCACCCGCTTTGCTACCACTTGAAATCTATGGTTATTATTTTACTAAACTGCTTTGTCACATTTCTATTCATCCCTCTATCCATGCATCAATCCATTTTGGTTTTAGTGCCTCTCAAAGTACATTGAAGGCAGCGATACATCCCCCCATCTGTCAATGCATGTGTCATTAACTAAAGTTCATCAATTTTGTTTATTTTCCTTTTAAGATGGACATATGATGAAATGCATAAATCTTCAGTGTACATTTGTTGTTTGACAAATATATATATACTTGGGTAATTTATCCTTTCTCCGTTGAATTCTGTTTGCACCCCTGTCAAAAATCAGTTGACTGTATTTGTGTGGATCTACTCCTGAGCTCTCTATTCCATTACACTGTCCTATGTATCTCTTCTTCCACCAATACCATGCTGTCTTGGTGACTTTATCTTTACGGTAACTCTCGAAATTAGTGAATAGAAATTACCTGCTATCCTTTCCTTTCAGATTGGAGAACTTCTGTCAACACCACTTCTAGTTGGCAACTAGATTCTCCTGGTTTGATGCAAACTGTCTTCATTTGCATTCATTCTTGAAGGATGTTTTTTCTGGATAGAGAATTCTGGGTTCACTGTTTGCCATTTCAAACTCTCTAAAGATTTTGTTCGAATGTATACTAGTCTCCATTTCTTCCTAACAAGAGATCAGTAATGACTTGAATTGTCATTCCCTTCCTACAATGTGTTGATTTTCTCTAGCTCATTTAAGGTTTTCTCCTAATCTTTGGTTTTCCACAGTTTATATTTGTCTAGGCATGGTTTTCTATGTATATATCCTGCTTAAGCTTTTCTAAGCTTCTCAAACTTATAAATGTCTTTCAACAAAGTAAAAAAAAAAAAAATGGCCATTATTTTTGCCCCATTCTCTCACTCTTATTCTTTTGGGACTTGAGTTATACTCATAATAAGTGTTTTCTATTTTGCCACATGTCTCTGAGGCTCTGTTATTTTTTAAAATATTTTTTCTCTACTCTTCAAATTTACTAATTTCTATTAATCATTTTTCAAGTTCACAGACTCTCCTGTCATCGTCTCTTTTTACTTAAGGTGATCTGGTGAATTTTTAAAATTTCACCTATTGTATTTCTCAATTGTAGAATTTCCATTCATTCTTTGCTATTCTTTTTATTTCTCTGCTAAGATTTATTTAAAAAAAAATCATGATGAGCATTTTTTCTTCATGACCTTGAGCAACATTCTAACAGATTCTTTAAAATCCTTGCTGCTAATGCCAACAACTGGCTCATCTTGCAGTTGGCCTTTATTTTTTCCTCTTATTAATGAATCCTGATTCTTAGTATATTAAATAATTTCAGATTGTGGATTGCTACATTTGTAAAATCAAAGATTTTTGTCATTAAGTTTGTGTATAGTAGCAGGTAATGAGCACGAGAGGCCTCAAACTTCAAACTCTTCCTTGGATGACAATTTCAATCTAATCCTTAACTAGGCTGCTTGGAGTCTGCTTCAAACATTCATGTTTCAGGTCAGTCACTCAGGATGTATTTACAGACAGAACTTTAGGCTGCTTCTTTCTGGTTCCATCACATTCCAGAGGCTGTGTCGTCCAGAACTTTGGCCTCTGATTCCATGGACCAAAAAGACTTCAGGTTTTCTCTCATAGTTTTAGCATCATACATCTGTAGGGCAAACTGAGCCTTCACTTAGTTCATGAGCCATGAAAATGGGAACTCAGCCAGTAGCTTCCCTTTTATCAAAGCATTATTCCTCTACAGAAACTACCTGCATTTGGTTGTTCTCAAGTGTCTTCCAGCCATTGGTTTTGCTTTTTTGTTTTATTTTGTTTTTGTCTAGACTTTATACTTGCTATCTGAAGAAGGGTCAGTCAGATAGGAGCTTACTCAGATATTATTAGAAGCAAAACTCAACAATTCATCAATACTTACTGAATTAAACCTTACACTGGCAACTCAAGGACAGAGATCTTTATTTATTTACTGGTATATCACAAGTGCCAAGAATCATGGATGGTATATTTTAAATATTCAATAAATACTTGTTGAACAAATGAGCAGATGAATATACAATTAATGTTGACATTTTCCACGTACCCTAACTTTCTCAGAAATTGAACACATAATCAAAAGGAGCATAACCCATTATCTCTTCAAAACTAGCAACTGTTAACATTTTGTCACATCTGCTTTTCATATCTTTTTTAAATTAAAGGGTCATGAAATTAGATAAAAAGTAGAAGACCCTGTAATCTAGTAACTTCTTTTACTCTAACTTTGGATCCCAGTATGTGTATCTTTTGATCTAAACTATAAAGAATTCATTAATCTTCCCAATTTTCCAAAAAGAAGAAAGGAACGTAAAACTCAGAGCATCAGTAGTGGTTCTTCTAGAAGAATTCAGTAAGCAAATAAGTTAGAAAAATTCCATATTCAACAAAATACAAGTTAATGGAAAATCTTCACAGAGCTAGTACATGTTTTAATCCATTAAGATTAGTGTATGGTACATAGCACTTCCCAACCATCTGTGACCTTGAATGTTGTCCTAGACCTCATTGGACTACTACCTTGTGACTCACTTTGGGGAAAGCTAATATGAATAGTCCCATATTCCTGATGCAAAAACTTAGGCATGGGAAAGTCATCCTTTGATAGAGCAGATCAATATTCTGTCTCTCTTATTCCCCAAATGGCGCAAACTTTCCTTCCCCCATTGAGCCTGGGTTTGATTTCTACGTTTCCATTACATTTGGCTTAAGTAAACTCAGCCATCATCCTTGGCTATTTACATGTTGATCCACACATAAAAGAGAATAAAACAGCAGAGCAGACTGGAGGAACGATTAAGAACCTGGAGATATAAAAGGCAATTGCTTTCAAGAGGATTCACCCAGCACACAGAGCTTTCTTTCATGATTAAAGTCTTTTTGAAATCCTAAATCAAAGGCGCAGCCTATCAGAGAGCTAGGAAATCCATAATGAAAAAAAAATGTCATTGATGAGAGCCATTTTGTTATTATACCGAGTGCTTTTGACAGCATTCGCTGCCTAAGCACATGAGGGAAAGTGCAAAGCTCGCTGAATGTTTTCTGAATGTTTTCTTTCTATACAGAATGCTACAATGAAGTGCCCAGTGAGCGAGAAAAAGAGAAATAAAACACAGTTGGCAAAGTCAAAGCAAGCAGAATTAATGCCTCTGCACCACAGCCTGGGCATCTTTAGCTCCCCAAGGGGATTGGTAGGAAACTATAGCTTTTTTCCTATCCTTTCAGAACTCTATTAATGTTTTTCTGCTTGGCCGAGTCAGGACTATATAGGGGACAGGCAAGGGGCAGGACAATTCCATTTTTAAAATTCTTTAATCAAATCTTAAATAGGCACCAGTAATATTCAAGAAGTAACAACCGTGAGTAATAGTGTCCTTGGGGACCCAGAAACGTTTTCTAATCAAGGACCACAGAGTCCCAAACTGGGCCCAGCACGTACAAGCTGAGTTTATCAGTTACGCAGGCTACACTGATAAATATGGCTTCTGTCGTGTGGCATTTCCACTCTTCGCCTTCATTTGGGAGAAACTGATGTCAAAAAAACATTTGCAGAGCACCTGGGTGGCTCAGTGAGTTGAGCGTCTGACTCCTGATTTTGGCTCAGGCCATGATCTCAGGGTTGTGAGAAGGAGCCCCATGTTGGGCTCCATGCTCAGCAGGGAGTTGGCTTGAGAGTCTGTCTTTGCCTTGGCCCCTCCCCCTGCTCACACTCTCTCTAAATAAATAAATAAATAAAATCTTTGGGAAAAAAAAAAAGGAAACTTTGGAAAGGGTGGAAGGAAGTGAAAGTCAAGAGGATGCGTCCTTAGAGCTGCCCTACTTGGGCAGACCAAAAAAGTAACTTGATAAAGGCCAGTGAGTCTTTTTACGCAGGGACACAGAAATCCACCTCACATGATTAGGGAATCACGTAAAAAGCAGTACACATGCACATGCTGGCCACAGGTTATGTGGAGGTCCAAGTTTTTGTCTTCTTTTTTTTCCTTTTTAAAAACTGGAAATAATCATTTTCTGATTGCGACAGAAAAGTTTTGCCTTTATTTAGTGAGACCAAAGAGAGAAATATAATGAAGAAAGGAAAATCACCCTAAGTTCTACTTTGCAGATATTAGCACTGTTAACACCTTGGTTCAAGTTCATTGAGATTTCCATGATACCTAAACCACAGACTTTTGATATGTTACAAAAATGGATTTATTCTCTGCACATTGTTTTATAACTTTATTCCACTTAACTATAAATCATGATCATCTTTCTGAATCAATACTTACATCATCATTTTGAATAAATGTAAAGTACGTCCTTTGTTGGATATATCACAGTTCATTCACCTAAGCTCATTTCTGCATATTTAATTTCTCACTGTTATAAACAATGCATTTTAAATATAATTTCTTATATATATTTGCATGCTTCTTTATTTACTTGGGGGGAAAAAAAAACCTGACATGCAACTGTTGGGTCAAAAGAGTATATTTCAAATTTGTATACATTCTACCAGGTTGAATTATGTTGGGGGGAAACAGTGTATTGGTTTACAATTGGTTTATTGAACTCAATGAGGACAGTCTGAGTCTGATTCATCTTTACATCCTCCAAAGCACTGAAAATGGCATTGGTTCTACAGTGGATGCCCAGTGAAGGTTCTGATAAATAGGAAAGGTTCTCTTCAAGACCTCTAGGACCTGTTGTCTCTGTACACCCCCGTCCCCTCCCTGACTCCCTCCATCATGACCCTTCCACTTCAAGTGCTCCAACCACACTGGTAACCTTGCTGTTCCTACAGCACGCTCAGCATGCACTCTCTCCAGAGAGCTGGCACCTGCTATTCTCTCTTCCTGGAACTTTCTTCCCCTGATATCCACAAGGCTCATTCCCTCAAGCTGCTACTCAGGAGGCCACATTATCAGTAAGTCTTCCTATTTTAATTTGTAAGCCCCTCAACATTCACTGTCCTCCATCCGTTATGTCAATTTCCCCCAGTGTCTTTATTATCCTGTGACACTATATACATAACTTGTTTATGGTATTTATTTTGTGTCTCCACCCACTGGGACAGGAATTTTTGTATATTATGTTTCCCGCTGTATTCCTAGCACTGAGAAGAGGTGCTCAGTAATATACATTAAACGAAGAGATTAGCTTATTTAAAATAAAGGATAAATGAAAACATTTGGAAGCAGGAGTTAATTGCCGGAACCCTTACTGCAGGCACCATGAGAGAAAGCATCCACACAGCTCAACAGAATAAGACTAAAATATAGACCTGAGTCGCCATATCATCAGAGTGCTACAGTTATTCAATATTTGGTTGAAGTTAGAAGTGAGAGAATACAGGTCGTCTTGAAAAAGTTGCCATCTGGAAATATAAAACTCACATGATGGTTTTATGAAATACATATTACAAAGTAAAAGTGAGCGAGTCGAAATCAAATGATGTCAATATTGAGGAGGTGCGGCTGGAGCCACCATTTATGAATAGAGATCGTGCTCACAAGAGAAGAAGTATTCTAAATGCTGGGAAACTGGGAAGGTGATGGGCACATGGGGTAGAGGAGAGAAAGAAAAGAGAGCATTTTCATTTACTCCTCAAATTTAGTTAAGTGTGTTTGATAAGCCAGGCATTAAGGTGGGAACTAGAAAATGAAACACACACCTGCCTTTACGGAATCTACAACCCAGCTAGGGAGAAATATAGGTTAGTTACCTGTGACATCATGGAGTGGGTGCTCTTTGTGGCAGACATGAGGGATGCTTAACCTAGACCAATAGGTGAGGGAAGAGGAGGTATTGCCAGGAAAGGTGGTCTCTGGGCTGAGTTGTGAAGGACATGTCAATAGGAATATAGCCAGGAAGCACAAAGGACATGCTCACAAGGAGGAGGGAGCCACCTGTGGGAAAGCTCCTAAGCAGAGAGAAGGTATGGCATTCAAGGAACCGCAGGGAGGAGAGCACAGCCCAGGGAGAGAAGGCAACCGTCCTCTGACCTGTAGTTGGAGAGGCAAGAAAGCCCAGGGCATGGGAGTCTCCTTTCCTGGATTCGTCCCTACTCAGAGACACTGGGCTCCATGAAAAGAATTAAGAAGGGCAGTCAACCCTGATCCTTAGTAAACTTATTTCACAGAATTCCAAACATATTGAACAGACTCAAAGAGAATAAGAACCCAGTTAATAGGACCCAAAGTTTCTGCCAGGATCAAAGGACTAAAGTAAAAAGATGAAAGTAAAATTCAGACATTGGCCCTCCACACCGGGGAAGCCAAGGACAGCCCGGGGCAGCAGAGGGGAACGGCAGCCCAGCACACTGGATTCAGGAGGTCCTGGCTGTTGCCTCTTGAAAAGCAGAAGCATTGTGGACAGAAATCAAGGTGAGATTTGGCTTATTTGCCAGTCATTTCCATCCCCCCTTGGAGTTCCATCCATTCTCCCATTGCTAGTGATTCATAAGATGTTTATCGGATCAAAATAGACTTTCATAAAGAACTGAATCTATGAGAAACTACAAAAGCCTTCCTACTCTGTCACTTATCATCATTTTTTCTCTACTGCAGCAAATAGTTGTGGATATGAAAAACAACCAGCCTCCAGCCTGAGCATATGAACATGAAAAAAAAAAATGTTTCATTACAGCAGCATTTCTGCATACCAGACTCATCTGGAAATTTTTAAGAATACCAATGCCTGAACCTCATCCCAGATATTCTCACTGGAAGAGTTTGAGGTACCTGGGAATCAGCAATTATAACATACTTATGAAAGGTTCTAAGAATTTCTATAACAAACATCAAGTTTGACAGTGTATCATCTAGAACTTCCTCTATTTATTTCACTGTGGAACCAACAAGTTTTGGCAGAGTACTTATGAACATCGAACAAAACACTGAACTTTGGCAAAATACAACTTGAGAAGTGCTAGGCTTTCTTTTTAAAAAAATAAATGCCCAGGATGAATTGTGTACATTTTAAGCTTTATGTTTACCATCAATCATAGCATCAATCAATGAAAGATGCCTGGGCTTTTATTAATCCTCCTCATTTAGGTATAGCTATTTTAAGAGAAATGATGAGTAAGCAAGCTTGAAGATTTCCCTCTTCTGCTGGAGACTACCTCTTAAAGAGAATAAGAAGTCCGCTACCCCCATGACTCTGTCTTTCACTCAGCTGACCAAGCTTCAGAAACCCTGCTCCAGGATAAACTCAGCAAACGTCTTAATAATTTACAGCACCCCCTCATTTTTCTTATGACCCGTGGGCCCAGGTTTGTGATCCACAAAATAACTAGTCCGTGTAAGTAACTTAATAAATATGAAATAAAGCCTTTGGAGGCAGGCAGCACATGGCATCAGAAATAGCATACCTGGGACGCCTGGGTGGCTCAGTTGGTTAAGCGGCTGCCTTCGGCTCAGGTCATGATCCCAGCGTCCTGGGATCGAGTCCCACATCGGGCTCCTTGCTCCACGGGGAGCCTGCTTCTCCCTCTGCCTCTGCCTGCCTCTCTGTCTGCCTGTGCTTGCTCACTCTCTCTCCCTCTGTCTCTGACAAATAAATAAATAAAATCTTAAAAAAAAAAAAAAAAAGAAAAAAAAGAAATAGCATACCCTCCTGAAACAGCCAGACCTGTCTAAATCCCATCTCCATTACTTATTAGCTTTGTGTCCTGGGGCAAGCTTACCTCTCTAATTCCAAGTTTGACCAGTCAAGTGAAGATGCCTGACATATCAAATTTCTAGGACTTGGAGATTAATGGTCACACGTGTGACCTACCTGATGTAAATATTTATGGATTCTTCGAATGAAGAATTTTTTTTTAATCAGAGATTTCTTTAACATTTTTTCAGGATATAACGTGAGGCAAGGTTTAAAATAAAGGTATTTCCTCTGTTCACAGGTCATTTTCAAAAGAGAGTGCGTTCTGCTGGAAATTGAAACATGGATAGCCCTCTGCTACAGTTGAGGTCCTAGCCGTACTCATAAATCCTCTATCTTCTGTTACAGAGCAGATATTAACAATGAGCTCCTTTATATTTCTGTCCACACTAGCATATTAATGCCACAGGACAAGCATATACAAGAGGTTTGGGAAGTCAAATATGAAGTTCTTGATAAAAACACGTATTTTATGGCTGCTTTGGGTGCACATTTTCAACCAAGAATTTTGAAAGACCAAAGAAAGCAGGGAATGGAATGGAATCTACAGACATCTGTTCCAATGCAGAACTAATACTCAAAACTGCGCAATCTCAGATGTTCACTTCCTTGGATAGATGCCTTTGTTATTCTATTCATGTTCTTAGAGACCAAATGTGAAGTAAACTGAGGTATAAATCTAGTGCGTAAGGAGTTCTGTCTCACATGGAAATTTATTATTTATTAAATATTTAATACCACTTACTCCTTATTGAAGATTTCTTCAACTGTGACCATTCACAGTTTTCAAAATGGATTCCTACTGCAAATCACTTTGTAAAGGAATGGACAAGAAATGGTTGTGTTCTTTGATTCAAACCTCTCAAACATTAGAGAGTCCGTCAATTGCTTCCCCTTGGATTAGAGGTTCAATTGCTTCCCCTTGGATAGTTCTTTCTTATAACTTCTTTACTGAATTATATTTGATATATAAGAAGCTGCAGATATTTAATGTATCCAGCTTAATGATTTTGGAGATGAGTACACAATTTTGAAACCATCATAATTATCGATGTCATAAGCTTATATATCACCTCCAAAAGTTTCCACCTGTCCCATTTTGTGTTTTGGTGTTTTTTTTTTTGTTTTTTGTTTTTTTTTTAATAGTAAGAGCACTTACCATAAGATCTACCCTCTTGGTAAATTTTTAAGTATACAGTACAGAATTGTAAAGCATCACCCTATGGTATACAGTAGATCTCCAGAAATCATTTATTTTGCAAAACAGAAATTTTATATGCTTTGACCACCACTTCCCCACTTCCCCCTTCCCCCTTAACCCCAACTTAATTACTTATGCCTTTTTTTAAAGATTTTATTTATTTATTTGAGAGAGAGTGAGAGAGCACAGAGGGAGAAGGAGAAGTAGACTCCCTGCCGAGCAGGGAGCCTGATGTGGGACTAGATCCCAGGACCCTGGGATCATGACCTGAGCTAAAGGCAGACACTTAACCAACTGAGGCACCCAGGTACCCCGCCTACGCTTTTTCATGCCTATTTATTTCAATGAAGAGAATTTTAATCATGTTAGACCCCAGGTTGACAATGAAGGGTAGAATGGAGTTTCACAGACTCCACTGGGCAGAGATAATTTCAAATCTGCTCATGATGTACACATGTAGTGTGGTGTGATGGAGAGGACCCAACTCATGGTCACTGTGTTTAAACTGTGTCTTAAATCTCAGGTTTGTTATTAAGTGACTGTTCTGTGACCTTAAATGATTAGTTTTAACCTGCAGGTCTTTTCTCCTTCCCAGACCATTCTTGTGACAGCTATAGGAAAAAATGCTTATCACACGATTATTGTGAGGCCCAGCAATTGGTAAACACTCAGGGTATTTTAGTTATAGCTTCTTATCTATAAGGTAATAAAATTATCTGGTAGGATATTTGAGACCCCTTGTTTTCATACATGTCAATCTATAAGTACTGTTTATAGACATATAATCAAAGCCATTGATATACTCAATACCTACTTAAAGTGGTGGTCATAGTCATGAACTGTGAATGAATATGCATTTTAAATATTTATATTAAAAACTGATGGATAAAATGTGATATCTTGTTAACTAACAAATAATTATAACTAGCTTTTTTTGAAGTGATTGTTTTATTTTATTTAAAATTCTCTTAATGTATATATAATCTTTTTCTTGTAATCTTTTTCATATTTTTTTTTATTTTCAGCATAACAGTATTCCTTGTTTTTGCACCTAGCTTTTATCATAAAGTTGATAACTTAATCCTTGATATTTTAATTTAAGGGCCATTATAATCCTGTTTTCAAACTAATAATCTGAGTGAATTTATAGAAGGAATGCTGTCTTAGTGTTCAATTCTCTAGCCCTTATTTGGGGCTTGGAATTTTAAATTCATCTAACAAACATTAATTGAGCTATAAGCACTGTGCTAGTTAGAAATAAACAATGTTAACAGTGTTTGTTATATTTTTGACAATTAGATTTTTGGGGTGCCCACAAAACCCTACGTAGTAAAGATGGAAATCTGCAATAAAACCATAACAAAATGTAGTACTTTCATAATGCCAGTATTAAGGCAAAGATGAAAGATGCCATTGATATGAGATTATTTTTCTCTTAAATGTTGCTTGATGATAAGCAGGTTTAATACAAAGGGTAAATAATACTAGATAGAGAACATCTAGAACATATGACCTTAAGGGTTGATAATACTTTTTTACATCTTATTTCATCTCAAAACTTAAGATTTACCCTTTCCTTGATGTATGTATGCAATCAAAACATTCTTACCTCCATCAAATATAAGTGTCATCTATTAGCTAATTGATCTAAAAATCAGCTTAAAAATAAGCTAAAGGGCTGGCCATGGCAAAAGAGATAATCTGCGATAATAGAGTAAAAAGACGAAAGAAATTTCTGAAAAAAAAAAAAACATGAAGAAAGAGGCTTCAGGTAAGGGGTGTGTGTGTGTGTGTGTGTGTGTGTGTGTGTGTGTCTCAGGAATTACCCAATTTGGGAAACAACAGAGCTGTGAGTGACAACCAAGAGGATAAACAAAACCACATGTGTAAAACCCTTCTGAAGAATAAAAATGTTGCAGAGATCCAATATTTCATCAATAAGCTCTCAGCCCCACCCACAAAGTAGACTTGCTGACTCAGGACAGGGTGGTTGCTTTCTGGACAATAACAGTTGTCACCGAGGTAAGTGACAGACCACCTTACATGCTTTTTTTCGCCTTCATTTCAGTCCAGACAGAATTTGGGACTGGCTGATTCGTTGGGTTTTTAGAAAAAGAAACATCCTCCAAATTAAAAAGACATCTTCCTTGGTCCATCTCTTTCTTAGGACTTGAATCTTATTGTAAAACATCGGCAAATTATCTCTTTTCCCATAGCCAGCCCTTTAGCTAAGGTTTTCCTCAGAATTTGCATTTTTTTAATTAAAGCTTATTTTTAAACTGATTTTTACATAAATACCAACCGCTCCATGAACCGAGGAAAGATCTCCTACTCTTTGACATGAGGTATCATTTATCTTGGGCAGTGGGATGTAACACTATTGTTTCAGACCCTGATTCGTCCTCATTCTGAACACATTTAAGCCAGTTTGGCTTCAGAGCTGTTCATCACTCCAGTGAAAGAAAGAAAGAGAGGCAGGGAGGAATGGCTGAACTCAACTTCAGGCAATACTATTGAAACCCGGAGTGTTCCTGTGTATACACAGATCAGACATCGACTCCCAAGACATACCAATTTTTTTCTTTCCCCAGGATTATAGAATAATCATGCTTTAGTCCAAATTCTCAACATGACCACAGGAAAACTAGGGTAAATCTCATGAGACTCTGTGTTGCCTGTGTATCTAGAAGTCAGTAACTTCAGAGAATGCATCTCTTTCTGCATTTTCTCAGTCTGTTGCTAGAATGAAGAAACTTGAAGGTGCTTACAAGTGGCTAACAAGTTCTGTAATCAAGACTTCATAAGGAATACAAAGCATACTACTGAAAGAACAGAGAAGTTCATTCTAACAGGAAACCCGACTACTTGGTGAGCTCCATGCTGATGACTCCTTAAGGAAAATTTATTTATTTAAGAGACTTTATTTATTTGAGAGGGAGAATGAACGAGCATGAGAGGTGGAAGGGTGGGGGGAGAAGGGCAGAAGGAGAGGGAGAAGCAAACTTCCCACTGCGCAGGCGCAGGACTCAATCCCAGGACCCTGGGATCATGACCTGAGCGGAAGGCAGATGCTTAAGTGACTGAGCTACCCAGGCATCCCCTCCCTAAAGGAAAATTTAGAGAACAGTCATTTAGTCTCATACATCCATGTATAAGAATGAGTGCATATACAGGTTCACATAGCAACTAAATCTCTCTCAAGAGAAAAGTCCTTGGAGTTCTTGGTATATCTCTCTGCTAATTGTGCTGGTATGTTAAACAGAGTTTGGCACAAGAAAAAGAAATCATTATTACTTCAGGTGTGAAGACCATTGGATATCAACTACAGAGTTGAAGAATTGAGTTCTAGGCAGACATGAATTCCATGAGATCAGTGTCCACTGACAAAGGCTCTTAGAAAAACTAGTAAATCATTCCAAACACTAGAAAAAGGCAACGGTTTTATTTCCTTTGATCTAAAGCTGGATTAATTTATGCACAAGACAGAAGACATACCTAATGTAGTCTTCTAAACCCACATGACTCAAAATATCAGAATATACAGGAGGCAATGCAAAGCTAATCAAAAAGAAAATACTGGAAAAGGCCACTTCTTCTTTTTAGTGAATCCCATTGCCATTTAGAACCACCCCTATAATGACCACTGTTGGGTTTACCCAGAATCCCTTTCCCCTCTTTTACTAAGAGTACCTGGCTTTTCCTTATTGCATGACCCTCCCCTACTCCAAATGCTCTCTGTGGGACAGCCCATCTTGGTGTCCATCCCCACCTGCTCAAGGAGTAAAGTATCACTCGGATTCACAAATCAGCAGATATTATTTTCTTAACTAGAGTAATTTGTTCCCGGATTGGCATACAACCCCAACATGGCCAAGTAAAGTGTATCTTGAAACTGGATGCCGAGAGAGACAGGATCTCTCCTTTCTATGGTGGGAAGGGTCCCAAGCAATGACCATGTACTTTGGGCTACCACTGTCTGTCTTTCCTAATATGTGGCTAAAGCCTTTATGAAACAAACAAACAAACACCAGAATCCAGGTTCAAATGGAGATTCCAATAGTATTCAGACCCTTCACTCCATTATTCAAGGATAATAACACGTCAAGAATCACATATGTAAGGATGACTCAACATCACATTGTGTCTTGAGACTTTAAGATTTAGTACTATGACAATTGTACCACAGGTTTGCCAACAGCATGTTCCATGTCCCAATAACCATGATGACATCCTCTGGAGATAGTTTTGTTTTGCTTTCCCGTGGCTGCTGATGGCAACCCAGCCCGAGGTAGCCCTCTCCCCAAAAAGAAGCTTAATGTCCTCTGCAGCTGGGAGTAGAGAGATAACATGGATACATGGACCTATTTATTCAAAAACAAAGATTTCAAAGCATGCCCTCACTTAGGTTATGTCAACAGATAGGTCAATAGCACCACTCTCCTATATGAAGAACACAGCCCACGGAAGAACAATGGGAATTGTAATGTCTGCTTTTTTTCTCCTCAATTATCATGGGAAATAAATATCTCAGTCACTTTAGTTACTGACTTTCTCAGTACAATGAAGAGGACATGATAGAAACCCAGACGTGATCTAATGGTTGTGAAAAAGATTCCAAAATGGCACACATCCCAATGAGGACATGCTCTATCCTAACATCCGCTTCATACTTTTCATGCATAGCCTTCACGTGGCTTTGAATTTTGGTTGCAATCTACCTTTGGGGGTTACTTGCGACTATACATGTGATCCCAAATCCAACAAAATAGACATCACTATTTTCATCCTTGGGATTAACGTAATTCCATGAAGTAATTATGCAAATTCCATGGTGGCTGACCCAGTCTTCTTAACCAAAGTTTACCTTTTCCTATCCAATTCTGAAGGATTCTAAAGGAATCTTGCCTTCTGTCCTACCTAATAATGCCTTAACACAAAACCCATTAGAGCTTTCCATCCAGTTGCATAAAGCCAAGGAAGCTAGAAAAGCAGAGGCAAGAACTCAACTGTAGCTTCCAGGATGTATGTTGGGGAGCACTGTGACAACCAAGTCATAGCGATGTATTTCATCTATTTCCCCTCTCCCCTAAAGCCATGCTTCCAATGACATACACATGCTAAAAAATGGAAAAGTCAAGTATTGCAAAGTGGCTAAAACAGTCCCCTGTCCTACAGAGGCTTCAAGGAGAAATTGCCACTGAAATTTTATTATAGCCTTTCTTATGGCAATTTCTACCAAGGCTATAAAAATGCATCATTCCCTTCAACCCAAAAATTCCACTCCTGGGAATGTTTCCTAAGGAAATAACTCAACAGAAGGAAAAACCAAGTGCACAGTAATGTTTTTTGCCACTCCATCTAAAATTGCAAAGTATCAGAATCAATCTAAATGTATAACAGTAAGGAATTTTCAAGTAAATTATCGTGTATAATTCAATGGAATATTACACAGCCATAAAATTATAATTATACTGTCTTGATAGAATATTCAGGGGAAATGCACAAAATGTTACATTCATTATTATGATTACAACTATGAAAACTAAGAAGGTACTTATATGTGAATATTAGGATAGAATATAAAAACTAAAAGTAATCATAGTCGATCTGTGAGGTCAGCCCATCAAAATTAATTTATGTTGTGTTATGAATCAACAGCAGCAATGACAAGAGTCTGCCTTCTGCTTCAGGGCAGAAAAATCAACCTTAGTTAGCCATTCATTTATCAAAAAGGCTCTCCTTGAGCACCTGCTATAAGCCAGAGTTCACCCAGAATTAGATATACATTCACCTAAAGTCAAAAATGCTCCAGCCAAGATTTTTCTTCAGCTTAGTCCCATGGGTTTAGAAAGTATTTACAGGGCTTTGTCACCTCCTGTTTCAGTAATTACCACATTTCATCAAAAACTTGATGCCCATCTCCCTTCACATGGTCACTATCTCTGACACTGAGCTGCATTTTCTCTTTGACGGCATCTTAAAATCACCATCACCAGTCATGATGAAGTCATACCTATATGCATGTATGCAAACTTGGTCACAGATCTTCATATGGTTGTCTTTTCAGTTGAGCTATTTGTGTTGCTGGTGACACAAATGATGAGTTTCCCTGAGTCATTTAAAACTCATATTATTATTCAACATTAGGTGAAAAGTGTATATGCAGAAAGGCAGAGCTACTGAGCAATGAGAGAAACCTAACAGCAGTGGAGCAGATCTCTTTGTTAGAGAAATGACTGCATTTCCACATCTTCCTGCAATAACAACCAAATTATTTTACTTGTCTTTTCTCTATTCTACATGCACAAAGATGTAGAATAAAATGACAAAAGAAAAACCTAAGTCTACATAAGCCTGAAATGGTCTCTTGAGAATGTAAACTAAAAAAATTTTAGATATAAGATACATGGTATCATAGTCTAATTGAGAAGCATTATTTAGAGTGTTTTATAAAATGATGATAACACTTAAAAATCAGCTGCTACCAAAGACTCAATCAATGTAGTCATTGACAACACCATCCAGTGATGACCTGCCTTCCTTTTATCTTTAACCATCTCTCCTCTTTCCGGTTGTCAAAAGGATTTCCATAATTTGTCATATTTGTGACCCCAACTGGAGAACTCAGAGGCTAAATTGAAAAATGCAGCAAAATTAATATTCTCCAGCCTGGACATGAGCCCTCTAGATGGGAAGTTCTCTGGGCAATTCTATGGAAAACCACAATCTGTAGGAAAAAAGTATTTAGAAGCAGCATATTTGGGGCACCTGGGTGGCTCAGTGGGTTAAAGCCTTTGCCTTCAGCTCAGGTTATGATCCCAGGGTTCTGGGATCTAGCCCTGCATTGGGCTTTCTGCTCAGCGGGGAGTCTGCTTCCTCCCCTCTCTCTGCCTGCCTCTTCACCAACTTGTGATCTCTGTTTGTCAAATAAATTAATAAAATCTTTTAAAAAAAGCAGCATCTTTTTCTTATTGTTGGTCTAATAAAATTGGGTAATAATACAATCACCCCCAACAGAGGGAATCCTGGAGAAATCTATCACATCTAGACTGCAACAATCATCTAGAAGATCTTACTGTGTTTGCTACACTGATGATCTGGCCTGTTTCAAGCAGGAAGATAGTGTCACCATCCTGACTGGAACTTCAGGAGAGCAAGGCTTGAATAGAACAATGTGTCCAAAGGTGGTCTCCCACTGTAATGCCTTGGACCTGGAAGTCCATTCATTCCTCTACCTTATTCTTAATTCTAGCTAGAAACCCCTGTTGAAATCTTCACCAGAGCAGAGGCATTTTTAGTACCTTTTTTCCTTCTTTCTTTGTCTCTCAGTGGGCAGAAGCAGAGCTTCAGAAACCTTGTGTCAAGCACCAGCCAGGCCAAACAAGGAGAGACTCCTAATGGAAAGAAATGACATTAGGAAAGGGGAGAAAAAGTGAGTTATAGTTATGACTGATGATAGATCAGCAAGCATATCCTGCACTCATACTGTGGCCAAGTATGATGACGAGGCTCAGATGCCCACAAGGAAGGAAACTGTTTTAATTCCTCAACAACTGTTGGCCTTAAACCTTGACTTGTAGAGAAATCCCCATGAGAAGCTTAGCAGTTCCCAGGACACAACATATGCTACAGTACTAGGGCACTGATTGCCTCTGCCTGGCCCTGGCCCACGCTATACAGCCTGATCATCAGAGCCTTGGTCAACTCTCATCTCCCCTCCTTTTTCTCTTCCCACTTGGCAAGCATGCTGGCTTTTCTCCAAAGAACTTGTGCGGATGTTCATAGCATAATCGCATTTGCATTTTGGGGGAGATATTTCTGGCAGCAGCAGAATATACTGGAATAAAATACTGAAGGCAGAGGTTGCAGTCCAGAAGAGAAGAGGGAGTTTTAATGCAAACCAGGGCTGCCCTGGATCAATGGCAGTGGAAGTAGATGGATTCCACATTAAGAAGGAGCACACTGCCTCCCACTAAATGGCTGGTTTGCAGCACAGCTATCTCCTGGCCTTCAGTCCTAACCTTGACACTGTCAGGAGGGGATGTCCTCTATTGTTCATCATGCTTCTTCTACCACCCCCTTTCATTCTCACATTTGTTCCTTGACTATCACCCTTAACTCAGCTCCCACCTCCCTGTTAAATCACCTTCACACCTGGCTTCAAGACTTCCTGGGCTTCTGGGAACAGAGAGGACAAGGGTCCAAGGTTTCTGCAAGAGTTTTTAATCTGCAATTGAGATGAATCCAAGAGATTCATGTTGGATACTGAGTTGCTTGAATTTACTTAAACCTCGTTCTGAATTATATCTACCCATGGAAATGTTAGTATTCAGACTTGTGGATAACTATGATTTTATTAGGAACAGGTTTTTATTGAAAACTGTATGGTCACTGAATAGTATAGGCTTATTTTATGTGTACTCAGTTGGTTCAAGCAGGAATACCCATCTCAATTCTTCACCTGGTGGAAAATGGAAATACAGCACTAAGTTTTTCCACGTGGTTGGTTCTACAGGAGACCCTGGGGATATGGGGGGAAAAAAAAAAAGATTCTTGAGCAAATAAATTTAGGAAATGCTGCATACCCTCATCCCTTCCTGAAGCACCTTTTCTGTTCCCATTATCATCTCAAAGGCTCTGGGAAGTCTTACATTTAATAAAACTACTTAACAGAGCATTTCCCAAACAGTGCACCCATTAAAGCCCCATCTAAACTTGGAAAATCTATTTAGCCTGACTGTGCTTCGTTGCTTCTTTACGGTGTAAGTATTGGACCTTACTTCCTACAGAAAATGCTAGAAAGAGCTGACAAGCACAATTAAAAGTCACTTCACAAATGGGAACTTGCTGGCCCTTAAAATCTTGGAAGCTCCCAGTTTGTGCCACATATAGACCATTGTTCCATTGTTCCATGGCCTTCCTTTCCCAAAATAAGCCAGGGTCATGTCTCACATTGAAAGGATGAAATCACACCCTGGTCGTGGCAGAGTGAACTTAAGAGGGGAAAAAGGAAAGAGACAGACAGAGTAAGATCTGCCCTAGAATGAAGTTTCCTGGGAGTCTAACGGGGTTTGCATCTTACAGGCCCCTTAGAGAAGACCTAACCACATTATGATATTATCATATATTTTCACAAAATTTGCAAAAAGGAAATTCTTCAACTGCAATCATTTAGGTTACTGTTTCTTTCCACTCTGATTTACCATCTGTTACATTTTCCCCCGTGTTGGGTAATGTTGGTGTAATCGTGAATCATTTTGGTTTTTGGCTAAGTTGAGTTAGGGACACACTGAGTTTGCGTTTACTAGGATATGTTTACACAGCTTCCAGTTATTTCTGTTGAGTTGTGATCAGCCATCCCAGCAAAGCAACGACATCTAGAAATACTCCTGCAGCTTACTCTGCCGTCCTACCCGACATCATGATCTAAAGCAGGGTGAGGAACCAGTGTGTCTTATTGTTGACCCAGCACCACAACTATGTGGTTTGTGAAAGGAAAACAAGCTTTGAAGTGTAGGAAGTCAAACGCTAATTTGTGTGATATTGTACACAGAAGACTCCATTCTCATTAATGCATAATCAGAACTGAAATTTTCTCCTGTCAAAAAAATCCACTTGGTTATGCCACATCCACAAATATACATTGCACCATATATTTTTCCTTCTTTGATGAGAATCCTTTTTTTAATGACATTTACCAGGAGTTCTGTGTTTGTAGGGCACAAACCTACAGGAGTTAAATGTTTTACGCATCCCGAGATATTCTAGTATGTCTTAGAACATCCCTCACATACTATCCGGATAAAATCTAGTGGCTCTAGGTGAAATAGTGAATAATATTGTCACTGACCTAGTGACACAGGATGGAAAAAACATCAATGACTTGTTAATAAGTCATTGCATGTGACATAAGATTTATTTCATTAGAATACTTCTAGCTCAATACAGTATACCAGCAATTTAAAATGAATTGAACTGCTCTTGCTTATTCTGATTTCAGATTTATTTTATATTATTTCAGAATTACAGATAACACCAAAATTCAAATGTGATAAAAAGGAGCCAAAATGTAAGCTGAAAGAGAATACTGGCAGAAGTTCCAGTATCACCAAAAGTCTTAATTATATTATGATAGAAACTAAAACTTACAGATCAGTATCATGACCATGAGGACAAGAATTATATTCAGACAGTCCCAAACCAGAAATAGAAAATCAAGGACCAAAAGAATGTTGTAGAAAACACAAATTTGCAGTGTTTAACAAGCGTCATCAGATGAAATAATATTCCCGATTAGACAGCTTAAGAAAACTTCAAATGTCTAAAATTGTAAAGTTTATATACAAAGCAGAGCTTAAAGAGGTTATTCCTAATTTCACAAAATTCCTAAGCATAGCTTTACCAATAGAGGGTTGCTAAACTGAATTAAATGTTTCTAAACTATTAGTAACACTCAGTTTTGAGTCAACCATGCTAAGGAAAAAAAACTATTATCCATCTACTTTCTCTATAGAAAATGATACTTAAAAATTTATTGTCATTTGAAGAGGCAAAGAGAATGCAACCAAAAATGTAGCAATTATAAAAGTGCATTGGGACATTAATAAAATTGTGTTATTTTCCAGGATTTTGTGACTATTTGGGCATGCGTATGGTTTTTAAAATGTGTAACATTTGATTTCTCATCCTAAACAAATATTTATTTTCATACCTAAGTTAAAGTTACCTTCATAACTTTGTATTCTTTTTCTTATAGAAATCTCCCCAAATCATAAAAGGCTCAGACCCCACACAATCTGGCCCGATCCTGATTCATCCGTCCTTAGACTTTGGCAAGTGAATTTATTCAAACAAATTGACCAGTTGGTTATTTGATAGCATTTACATATTGATTCATTAGATTACCAGTGAATTTAATGAAAATGTATTCCATACCTAGACCTCCTATGAGAAGCTCCACTGAACTCAAATCACATGCTGGTATTGAAACAGTTCTCTAAGACAAAGAGAGCTGAGGGTAGTAAATATCGCTCTTTATTCAAGTTCTATCCATTGGAAATGATTCGATGGCATGATTTAGACATAAGATTTTTGAAGATATATATATACAAAGTTACGTGCATCTCAATACAATCCATTGGTTACAGAAGCCAATTTCATGAAGAAGGGTTTCGAGCATTCACTCATGATAATGTTCATAAGCAAGGTGATATACAACTAACATTTGCCTTGTGGCCTATTGCTTCAATGCCACCAATAGATTAATAGAGGAGGTTGAACACACTGAAAGTGATCATTTGTCTTTCCCTGCGTAGAGCAAATCTGCAGATTGAGAGACTCCAGGAATATAGCATTACCCCTCCCTGCCCACCACTACACACAGAGATCAATAACCCACTCTCTGTGCAGCATTAAATACCT
Source organism: Lontra canadensis (assembly GCF_010015895.1). Lineage (NCBI taxonomy): Eukaryota > Metazoa > Chordata > Mammalia > Carnivora > Mustelidae > Lontra > Lontra canadensis. The sequence goes on from NW_022630996.1 coordinate 9,959,495, forward strand.
AAGTAGAGTGTGTGGAGTTTGGGAGATATGGAAAATCTTTTCTAGGGACTTCACTAAATTCCGAACAGCCTGGGCTGTGACTCTTGGAAAACTTGAATTGCTTGCTTTCTCTGCTATCCCCAATCTCTTCTCTACCACAACAAAAAGACTAAAGAAAATTAAAGAAGGGGGGGTGGGGTGGAAAGCAAACTAAATATCCAACAGTTCAAAGGGACAAAAGAGTAAAAATGGGAGGGGCTCCTGGGTGGCTCAGTGGGTTAAGCCTCTGCCTTCAGCTCAGGTCATGATCCCAGGGTCCTGGGATCGAGCCCCACATGGGGCTCTCTGCTCAGCGGGGAGCCTGTTTCCCCCTCTCTCTCTGCCTGCCTCTCTGCCTACTTGTGATCTGTTTGTGAAATAAATAAATAAAAACTTTTTTTTAAATAAAAACTTTTTAAAAAATTTTAAAAAGAGTGAAAATGGGATATAATATGTTAAGCGGAGATTAAGATTCTTTTGTTTTCAACCTGGCATCCTCCTTCAGTGTTACAAAGCATTGAAAATAGGTACACTGTGCATCCCATCCACAACCCTTAGTCTTCGTAATTAGCTGGTAGTACATGCTACTTTCACAGAAAGCGAATTAAGTAAGATGAGGACTTGGCAACAATGCACCAACACTTCCATTTTCATTGTTATGTTGATGAGCAATTGAAATGGCTGTAATTAAAATAACTGTAATTCTATTTTTAGGGATCAGTTTACTGTCAAATTAGAAATATATGTAGCAAGAACAAGGAACGTGACATAGTCAATACCATAAAAAGAAACAAATGATTTTTTCATGATGCTACCCTACAGTCATGCAGGGGGAAAAAAATAACTGGTAAGCATATAATATGGTCCATTTTCCAGCAAAGTTCTTTGCATTTCCTACTCCATATACTATAAATTATTTTTGAACTGTTCTGAATTCCTTTGATGACAAGGGTATCCTTAGCCTGGTAAGTACTTGTCCTTGACTTGGGAGTAACACCACGTTAGCCATGTGCTAGCAGGCTATCTTGTACTTCTGTGGCAGTGTGAGCTGTGAGCTGTATGACTCAAAGGGATGGTAGTGGGAAGAGTAAAGACTGGTGCCATTTTGAGGATACTGAGCAGGAAATCCACTATCCCCGATTAGATAAAAGAAACTGACCACCCAGCAGCACCATAGCTGTTGTCTGAAATATGCAGAAGAAATGACCCTGGGAATCACAGAGCTTTTTGGTCACTCTAGGCAGAGATTCTGGACTTTGGGCGCAAGAATCATCATTTATTCCAGGCTCCCTTCCTCCCTGCAGGAGAATCACTGGGGCCATCTGCCATCTATGGCTGCCTCTTTCTTGCCTCGGTCTACAGGGGAGCCAGGGAACAGCTTGAGACAGCTGAAACAGAGTCACGTAACAAGACAGGCATCCAGAGGAAGAAAAGATTCCCCCAGCAGAAGGTGATGTTCCTATTACAGGAGAGATTGTATAAGAACACATCCCGATCATAGCAATGATCACTATTATACTGTGCCAACTCACAGCACATATCTATCAATGTCAACTTGGCCTTCCTAGTCTGCTTCCGAAAGAGCAAGAGACAATCACAGCTCTGACAGCCATCTATCATATCTGTTATTTTCCTGTTTTAGCAAGACAGGGAGAAATGATGACCTTCAAGCCTTGGTGAAGTAGAACCTTTCTCTCCATTATTTTCTCTCTGAAGAAGGGCTACCTCACATTACTTATCACTTTTTAAATGTTTTGTCAAGTCCAAAGAAGTACATATGGATAATATTATTATAATCATGATTAATATTATGTCACTGTGTAAATCCTTAGTTTTTCTTTAGATAGGTTCATATTATTCCAAGAGAAAACATGGTAAAGCTCTTGAGACCTAACAACCTGATCTATTTCTATTGACTTAACCTTAAGACATCCCAGTTTCTACTCCTTTTATTTGTACTCACTTGGATGGAAAGCAAATATGCAAGACCATAGTTTGTATAAATTCTGCCTTTAAAGGACTCACAAGCCAGGAAATTTATTATAGCTATGAACATAAGCTCAGGATGTCATGAGAGTCAAGAAAGGCGAGTTTCTTCCTTTCTTGGGGTCTTCACATATATCATTCCCTTTGTCTGGGGGCACATTCAGCTTACTCTCTGCCTGGATTACTCCTGGATATCCTTTACATCTCTGCTTAGATGGCACTTCTCCAGAGAAGCTTTCTCACTTCCCTCATTTCAGGTAAAGTCTACCTGTTGGGTGTTCCCTTTCACAGGACTTACAACATGAAAATAAACTAATTTACGATCGCTTGATTGATGAATCTATCCCCTACTGGACTGTGATTGTCTGCCTCACTGTTATATGCCTAGCATGTAGAAAAAGGGAAAAAATGTATCTGGATGTCTTAAAGCATAGATGGACTTCAGCAAACAAGCATGGAAGCCAAAGAAGGAATGGTTTTCCAGAAAGAGAAAAGAAAAAGGGTGATAGGTGATAAAATTGGGAAAACAGGCAGGAAACAGATAATGAAGAGGTGACATGCCAAGGAATTCTAACATAATCCTATACGTGCTGGGCAGCCACTGAAGACATAAGCAAAAAAAGTGATATGATACATATTTTAGAAATATGAATGAGAATGGAAGGGTATGGATGACACCTGGGATCTTGGTTGAGTGACTTGTGATATGAGTACAGTGTATTACCACTAATCAGTATTTCAAATAGGAGGTTGGGCTTGGGTCAAAAACTATTGTCGTAATTTTGCACTTACTGAGTCTGAGAAGCCTGTGGGTCTTCCAGTAAGGAAGTCAATAATCCAGTTGAATAAATGGATTGAAGGCTCAGGAGAGAGGAGTGGCGAGCCAGAGGTTTGGAGTTCTCAACAAATGAGTGCGGATTGACACCACAAAAGCAGAAAAGAGCAACCGGGAGCAGGGGCAGAATGAAAAGGAGAGGGGCTGAGTGCAGATCCCCAAGGAACACTTGAACTATCTTGCCCCTTCTATCCAGCATACCACTTGCCATCCGCTCCTGGCTTAACACTCCACCCCTTGAAGACCCCTCCTCATCCCAACCCCCTGGCCCAGGCCTTCAATATCCTTACCAACAACCCAGCACTCGTACTTTCTATAGGGAAATAAAATTCCAATTCTGAAGGCCTCCAGGAAAGTGAGAAAAAGCAAAGCTGTAACTCTCAAGATGGTGGCATGAGCACAAACAACATGGTCGTGCTAGTTTGCTGGAGCTTACAAAATAATGCCAGCTGAGTACCTTAGCCAACAGAACCCCATTATCTCACAGTTCTGGAGGCTAGAAGTCCAAGATCAAGGTGTTGGCAGGGTTGATTCTTTCTGAGGCCTGTGAGGAAAAATCTGTTCCATGCTTCTCCCCTTACTCTGGTGTTTTCTGACAAACTTCAGTCTTCCTTGGCTTATAGACACATCACCTTGATCCCTGCTTTCATGCTCCCATGGCATTCTCCCTGCATCCACATGCTTATATCCAAATCTCCCCTTTTTATAAGGACACCAGTCATATTGAATTAGATCCTACCCTAATGATACCGTTTTAACTTAACTTATTACCTCAGCAACAGTTTATTTCCAAATAAGGTCACACTCTAAGGTACTAGAAGTTAAGACTTCAATATAGGAATTTTGAGGGAACACACTTTAAGCCATAACAACAACTGGACACCATTCATTTTTTTTTTTTTTGGATGGCAGAGAACTTATTTCTTTCATAAAGTGATATACGAGAAAGTGCTCTATGAACTGGAAAATATGAAAGGTACCAGAGTTATTACTTTTGATACGATGTTAGTAATTTACATAAAGACCATTGCAAAATTGTTAAGGGTGAAGCAAAGGGCCCTTCCTAATCCAAATGCTGAGTGTATGGACACCCTGAGATGGTATGATCACTATGCCAAGTTTTTAGTCCTTTCTAGGCAACAAAAACATGGGATCAGACTTTTGGTAGCTGTTCTATCACTGTTTTTAGGCTTTGTGACTGTCCACACTGTCACCACCATGAGTTTTGTAATGGCTTTGTATAAAAAGAATTCATCTCTGATGATTTAAAACAAAACTATGAGAATTGTGGCCGTCAGTCCTGGACTATTTGCTGAGGCATTAGATTGGGCCAGTGCCCCCAGAAATAATGAGGTCATTGCTTGGCACCCTCCTCCACCCTGAGCAACTGACTTTCCGTGGCAATCATTTCACAGGTCACAGTGTGACAGGTGTAGGGGCACCTCTGGGTACATGCACAACCCCACTCTCCAACCCCAGCCCGATCGCTCCATGTTTCAGAATTACCGCTTTTAATGAAACCCTGCATTATGCTTTTTATTGGCTTCAAAGCTTCTTCCCAGTATCTTAGGACTGAACTTGTAGAGACTGACATGCCTCTAAATCCCATTCCCCACCTGAGAAAAAGGATCAGAAGCTTAAACTTTCTTTTGATCCATATGGCACAATGTTATACTCAGAACCATCAAACTGATACTTTGCTCATTTCTTTGAGGGTATTTTCATTCAGAAGTTTTGCAAAATAGAATCACAAAAAACATTTTACTCATATGCACCTTTGCACCTCCTCCTGCTCCAAAACCTATACCCACATATCTAATTTCTCCTTCACAACATAATTACCTGCATAGCACTTTGCATGGCCTGATGTGAGATTATAATCCCTTTAGTCCCATGAGGTAGCTACAGCCCCTGGGAGCCTCCATCCAGTCAAATGGAAGGCCACAAAGAAGGCTTTCAATATTGGGATGTATTTATTTATTGTTTATTATATTGGGACAGACTCAAATCAGGTAATTTGTCAACCTCAACCTAACTGGGTGGGAACCAGAAGTTTCTTTGCCTTTCATTTAAATTCCTTCCCCTTCTTCTTTCTCAGGCTAATTCCAAAGTTCATTTAGACTCTCCCAATAGTCTGTAGAAAATGGCCCTATATCAGAATTCCCACCTTGCTAGTCACAAAACAAGGATAGTAACTGCTTTGGCATAATACCTACTCCTCAACTCAGAGCCAATGATGCTATATGAAATTTTAAGTGCAAAATTCTTAAAATTAAGCTGTGCCAGACCAGAAAGGACAGATATTGTGAACCACTGAAGAGAGAAATTACAAAGGGTTTGGGTTGGCTGCATTCATCTGGGTTGATAGCTGTGGGGCACATGGAGAAATGCAAGGAAGTGGTGTTATAGAAAATGAAAATCCACTTTTATAGAAAAGTAGGAGGTCAGGGACATGGGTGAGGGGTGATAGAAAACCCCACAATGTCCAGAACAGCCTAATGGAGTGAATTGGGTCTTAGGGGCACAAAGGGATAAAATAGGGAGAGGAATAAAAGATTTCCTAGGAGCACAGTGGCTGATTTGTGAGGACCATTGGTGAGGTCATCATGTCCTCCAACCAAAAGCCAACAGAAATAACTAAATTCAAAAGTCTGACTGGAGGCAACAAGACCAATGCTACAAAAAAGAGTTTGGAGAAAGAGCAATAACAAGAGGGAGATGTTGTGAGGGACTGTGGTGTTTCGGAACCAGCCGGGATTTGTAGATATGAGGAGAAATGTTGTCTCTCTCCCCTGGGAGGCACCTCACTCACACTGCCTTCAGCTCCTCCTGCTGTAATGGTGGCTGGCGACCAGCCTCCTGCACCCGGAGGGACATCCAGGGTCACTCTCATTAAGGATCACCTTCCTGCCTGGGTCTGTAGCCAGCTTTTATATCAACTTAATAGAAAAATCAGATCTTACTATGGATGAGGCCAAGATGTCAAGAATAGGTCTTATTCCCTGAGGCTCTTGCAACAGACTATTTAGGGGCTCCATTTCCACTCCTGCAATATTCTCATCCCTTCTTCCCTCCGGCTTGAGCCATGTGAAATCCCTTTTCAGCCACCGTGGGAGAGGAAGCCACAGTGTTAACTGTTCTCCTCTTGAACCTTCTCAGAAGGTGAGTCAAACCAGCAGATGAAGAGAAGCACTCGGTGAGGTGAACATCTGCTGATGACTCACCTTGACCCTCTCCAGCACTTACCTTCCATTGGACAGTAAGAGCCTGAACTTTAGACTCAAAACCAACGCCCAGGTTTGCACTTGGCTTGTTTAAACGGGCTCATCTGCACAGGAGGGGGTCAGGTAGGGCGGTTTCCAAAAGCAAGGAGAACCCAGAGGTAACATCTGTGACATTGAAAGTCCCTCTCACAGCCTCCCTTTCCTTCTTTTTATTCATGGGATAAGGGCAGCCAAGCACCAATTTGGGATCTGCTAAAAATGGGACAAGAGTGTTGCATTTTATTTGGTCTTGGATAGATTAAATACAGTTGAAATGAATCAAAAAATAGCAGACAGTGAAAATGTCCCCACAGAGTTTTCCTTTTTTTCTAAATGAAAAAGTGCAGAAGGATTAAAAGCTTGAGCTCTGTGGCGCAACATAGATGCTACTGACCAATAAATCAAAAAGGTAAAGGATGTCCAGAAAATGCAGACATAAGCAACTGGACCATCCAGATGAAATGCTGCCCCCCCACACAAAAAAAGTGTTGTCAGGCACTGCCTGGCTCCCTGCTCAGACTGCTTGTTCTCCTGTTTTCTCTGTCCGTGGGCTCAGTACAGCCTACACGCTGGCCTCATCCCGGTCCACTGTGGAGAGGATGTGAGAGTCCTTATCGAGCCCACAATGTCTGTTAGCAAAGTCAGTCTTTCTTTCTTTCTTTCTTTCTTTCTTTCTTTCTTTCTTTCTTTCT